>NC_134865.1:15250000-15320000 GCF_049852395.1 Peromyscus maniculatus bairdii | reverse complement strand
GAAGAACTAGTTTTTAACTTACGGCCATTTTGCCCAGGGCATCCGTAATCAGCAGTCACGGAACCTCATCCTTTCTTCCTCCCTCAACTCCACAGTTGAAAACCTGAATGTAGACTTGTGACCTCTGCATCATCCGAGTGTGGATCCTGGTTATAGAGGTGGAGTAATGAGGAAAATCAGTAAGTGCAGGGAGGCTGAAAACTCAAAAGAAGAGTCACTCCTTGCAGTGACCTTCACTTGGCCACGTTCACACAACAGACATTTTCATATGTGGACGTTCCTTTTAAAGGCCAGCTGCCTGCCTTTCCTCCCTCCTTGGAATATTTTCCCTATTTCTTCATTTTTTTCTCATTTGGCTTTTACTGGATCTTTGTTTATTTTTTTGTTTTTGTTGTTGTTTTGAGACAGGGCTCCTCTGTGTATTCCTGGCCATCCTGGAACTCACTCTGTAGACCGGGCTGGCCTAGAACTCAGAGAGATCCACCTGCCTTTGCCTCCCAAGTGCTAGGCTTAAAGGTGTGCACCACCACTGCCCAGCTTTACTGGATTTTTAAAAGATTGTTTTATGTATATGGGTGTTTTGCCTGCATATATAGCTCTGTACCACATGGAGGACATTGGTTCTCCTGGAACTGGAGTCACAGACCATTGTAAGCCTCTATGTGAGTGCTGGGATTTGAACCTGGGTCCTCTGGACAGCAGCCAGTCTTCTTAACCCCTGAGCCATCCCTCCAGCCACTTTTACTGGAATTTTACCAACTAGAGTCCAATCTCTTTTATGAGATTTGATTTCAAATAATGCGCTTTTGTGGGTACTTTCCTTCTAATGCACCCATGAATTTTGTTTTACACAAGGTCAGGGGTGTGTTTGATGGTTCTTTTTTGAGAGTGTTTGAGTTACAGTGGTGATTTTTAGATATGGAGACTGTTTCAGGGGCAGTTCTGAGAGATACTGGATTGGGAGGTACATGTGGATGGAAATGCTAGAAGCTGAGCGGCAAATTCCTGTTTAGGAGTTACTGGGTTACTAAATTTAATAAGACATTTTCTTTATTTAATAAAGGTTAAGTATGTCTTATATTTCTGACAGTTTCCACATTGGATTATCTTTGCTTTAAGAGATTAAAATTTAATAAAAAGTATGGTGGCTTGTTGCACTTTGGAATCCTAACACTTTGGAAGTAGAAGCAGGAAAATTAGGAGTTCAAGGTCACCCTCTGCTGCATATTGAATTCAAATCCAGGTTGGTCTACATGAGATCCTGCCTTAAAAACCTGAATGAATGAATGAATGAATGAATGAGCAAACAAGCAAATGAACAAATAGAGCAGCATTTTAGTATTTTGCCAATATCAGCTTATTTAACAAATTTAAAAAATGTTACATGATTTTGTGGATTATGTTTGTGGGAATGTGCACATGAGTACAGCTGTGGGCAGAGGCCAGAGGTGTTAGTTCCTCTGGAGCTGGAGTTATGGGTGGTGTTCAGACTCAGGTCCTCTGGAAGAGCTATCGACCACGGAGCGTCTCTCCAGCCCCCAGATTTTTCTGTAATCACGGACAGGTCACCTTGCTGCTCTCATTCTGCTTCTGCTGTGTAAACACAAGGTTGACCAGATGGTCGCCAAGGCCGATCTGGAGCTCTTTGATGTTGCCAAGCAGCTTCTTTATCTAGTAAAAGGGAACTAAGGCCAGATCTTCCTGTGGAGCAGAGCTGAAGGTGGAGCCCTGAAGACCAGGGGTAGAAGGGGAAGTTGTGATTTTGGTGTGTGAAGTTGCAGTCTGAATATTGCACTGTCAGATTGGAAGGCAAGAAAGGGACATCCAATCTTTGTTGGTGTTTCAGCTGTAAAAAGCTCTGTTGAAAACCTTTTGCCGTCAGGCAGTGGTGTGGTGCACACCTTTAATCCCAGCACTCAGGAAGTAGAGACAAGCAGACCTCTGTGAGTTTGAGGTCAGCCTGGACTACAAAGTGAGTTCCAGGACAGCTAGGGCTACACAAAGAAACCCTGTCTTGAAAAACAAAAATAAAAAAAAAAATAAACAAACCAAAAAAGCATGTGATGCCTCCATGATCAGCTTTTTGTCTATAGGTGATTGTTCTGCAAGCCTTGAAGAGATGAGAATAGGAGAATTAAGAATTTGAATAGGGTGGTGTGGTGTTTCACATGTGTGCCCCTAGCACTCACTCCAAAGGCTTAGGCAGAAAGATTCCCCCATGGGTTGAAGGGTAGCCTGGGCTACATAGTGAGTCTCAGAACAGCTAGGCTACCTGACCTTGTCTCAAAAAAATAAATGAATACGGAAAATAAACCTGAAAATAGGGAATGGATTAGATGGGGTTGCATATGGCACAAAATCAGCTTGAGTTCATAGGTAAAGTTAGTTTATAGGCTCGTGGAGATTTATTATTCTGTCTCTTTTGTATATGATTTAAATTTTAATTGTATATTTTTTAAAATTGTCACTTTATGGCCTGGTAAGGTGTTTGCCTTCTAAGCATGAAGACCTGAGGTCAGCTCCACGGTGCCCGTGTAGAAGCTGAGTGCAGAGGTACACATCTGTAATCCCAGGCTAGGGAGGTGGAGACAGGTGGATTGCTGGGACTTAGCTGAACTTGTGAACTCCAGGTTCAGTGAGAGACCTTGTCTCAAGAAATAAATGTGTTTTATCCCCAGGACCTACGTGGAAGGAGAAAACCACCCCCAAAGTTGTCCTCTCCTTCTACACGTGTGCCGTGACACATGCGTGTGAATACACACATGCACACACTAAATAAATGTATAAAGGTAAAATAATAATACAGTATGATGATAAAGTAGGAAATAATTGAGGAAGACATCCATCCATTGGCAACATCTGGCCTCTGTGCAGGTGCACACGCGCGCGCGCACACACACACACACACACACACACACACACAGAAAGATAGAGAATTGGTGTCTTAGACAAATACATGTACACTTGGGCTGGGGAGACGGCTCAGGGATTAAAAGCACTGGCTGCTCTTCTAGAGGACCTGGGTTCAATTCCCAGCAACTACATGGCAGCTCACAACTGTAGCTCCAGTTCCAGGGAATCCAACATCCTCATACAGACACACATGCAGGCAAAACCACCAATGCACATGAAATAAAATAAAATGCGTGTACACTTCAGGGTAACAGTTATGCAGAGGGAGATTGTAAGACAGTGCATCCTTGGTGATTTTCTTGCAGAGGCAACGTCTTCCTGTAGCTTCTCTCCTTAGGTCAGCGCTGTATACTTACATTCACTGTAACATGAAAACAGTTAGGGACCTCACGACACAGGGAAAGTCTCCTTTAAGTGACTATTTTGAAAATACTGAAAATGGCTGGGTGTAGACGAAGATCCTTTTATCCCAGAGGCAGAGGCAGGTGGATCTCTGAGTTCCAGGCCAGCCAGGGTCACATAGTAAGACTGTCTCAAACAAAACAAAACATCCCCAGCCCTGGAAAATTACAATGGTAACATGTAGCCCAGGCTGGCTTCGAACTCATAGAGATCTGCCTGCCTCTGCCTCCCGAGTGCTGTGATTAAAGACATGTGCCACCACCGCCCGGCTGCTTTTCTTGTTAAAGCAATGAGATTAAGTTTCTCAGTGGAGTAGGCAGCACAGATCATTAGGCTTCCAAGCTGGATGTAGAGAGGCTTCCTATTGTATTGCGTTGCCTCTGACTTAAAAAGTTAGTAACTTAAACAACAACAACAAAACCCAGTAACCTGTACACGTGACTCCATGGTATAGAGGAAACTGTAGCTAAGGCGGCAATCTGGAAAGCTGTATTGGCCCTGGCTTTTAGCACAGGTGTGGACTGCAGATGGGTTCTGGGCTGGGGAGACTTCCATGCAGGGAAGTGGACCCTGGGAGCTTATGTCCTCTACTGTGCTGATTGGGAAGTGTGAGGTGCGGGGATTTCCATCCTTTCCTAACAAGGTCTCCAGGCACATTTCCTCTGGGTTCGTGCATGGGCCCGAGCTGTGGAGCAGCTGCAGGGAAGTGAAATGTGATTTCCTGCGCTCGGGAGTACTGGCTTTTCGTCTGAAGGTGTTATAAGTGCAGGAGCGGCCTGCGCATAGATTGCCCTGTGGTTTGGCTGCTGAAATGGTCGATCTGTTCTGTTGTTCTGAAATCACTTGAATGCACACATGCCAGCAGTAGGTTTGCTCAGGTGACTTGCATCCATGGACAGTTCGTGTCGTCTCCGCAGCCACATTTAATGACCCACTGCTGTGACGAGCTCTTGGTGCTTTGGTACTGGAGTGGACCGACCACATACTGCCATGTTAACAGGAGTACCGCAGCTCCTTTGCGTGTTCCCATTGGACACATGCTTGTGCTTTGTTGAGCTGAGTCTGCAAAATGAGAAAGGCTGCAGGGGATAGTTGTGGGGAGAAAGTAAGGCCCAGGCTGTGAAGTACTGGGCCTAGGTAGAGTGGCCGGGCAGTGGGAGGAACTTAGCATGGTGGGTACCCAGGAACTACCTGACTGAGGCTGACAGCTACCTTTCCTGCAGTCGCTGCCAGTGTCTTGAGGCCTAATACATTGTTCATTTTTCCAAACGTATGTGTTGGATGCTGGCATGGTAGCCGTGTACTGCTCTAATCTCAGCAGGCCGCTCTAAAGCTGGGGACTGAAGAATCCAGAAGGCAAGGCTAACTGGAACTATCTAGGTGGACCCTAAGTCAATAAGCAAACCTACAGGTTCTTCTGGTGCCTCCCTGCCTGCTCTTGCATTGCAGAGTAAGAAATAAATGTATCCTTTTCTAGTCTGAGAAAACACACACCATATATATATATATATATATATATATATATATATATATATATATATATATATATATATATATATACACACATATATATACATATATATGTACATATATATGTATGTATGTATGTATGTATGTATGTATACGCTGTCCTGCCTCTAGATGTAGGCCAGACCTTTGCAGATAGGAAACTGTGATGATTTCTTCCCAAGTGACTTGCCATTTGTTTATGACATGGGCCTCCACAGCCACTGTCAGAGAGATGTCATCCAGCTAGAAAAGAACTGGTTATTAAGTGCCAGAACAAGCTGACAGGTCTCCCGTGGAACCTCTGGTCACAGAGCTGGTTGATGAGATCCAAGGCACATCCTTGTGTCCCTGTCAGCTGTGTGGTCGATGGAACTATAAACCAGTATTCAAGTCCAATGTAAGCTTACTTCTATTGCATTGGGGTAAAACTTTTAATTATGTTCATTTAATGGAGAGTGCGTGCGTGTGTGCATGTGTGTGTGTGTTTGTGTGTTTGTGTGCACCATGGTGCAGGTAAGGGGGCAGAGGACACATTTCAGGAGCCCTTTCTGTCTTTCTACCATGTGGGTCCCAGGGATTGAATCCTGGTGATCTGTTTTGGCCACAATCGCCTGTTCCCACTGAGCCATCTCACTGCCCTGACCCTATTTTAAACACAAGATAACTGTAGCCAACTGTCCATGAACCATTGCTAAGTGGGTATTCATTAGGAACACAACATGGCAACAATAAATGCTTGCTGGGCACGGTGGCATGTGCCTTTAATCCTAGCACTCTTCAGGCAGAACAAGGCAGGTCTTTGTGAGTTAAAGGGTCAGCCTGGTCTACATGGGAAATCCTGTGGTATCTAGTTGGGGTGTTTTCCCCGTTATGAGGTAACTCCACTTAAACTCTTTGTATTTTTGTATGTGTACATTTAGGAAGCTTGTACAGCAGTGGGTTGCCATATAGCTTTTCCCAAAGCTCTTTAGTGTTAGTTACCCCGCCGTGTACCCCTCCTGCACCCCACCACCTCCCCCACCCTGCTAGCCCTGTTCCGCTGTCCACTTTCCCCTTCAGAGCTGTATTCTGTCTCCCCTTCCTTATCTTTCTGGACTTCTGTAGTCTGTCTTCACTGGCTTCCTTTGAACTTGTAGCACTTGTTAAGCCTATCACCAGGACTCTGTGCTTGCTGTAGGGTTTGTTTTTCATGTCAGCATTTGTTTTCACATCACCGATACTAGAAACTCTTTGAGGGACTAGCACCTTCTGTAATTTCCAGAAGACTTGGTATTGTAGGTATACCACAGATACTGTTAATATACAGTAAATAGGCAGATGTTTACACTTTGTCAAAGCTGCTGTTTATTTAGCTGCTTCGATTAGTAATAACTTTCTGGAAGAAGTATTTTCTTTACAAGGAAGGAAACTGAGGTTCAGAGAAGTCACTAAGTCACCAACATTACACAGCTTAAGTGATGAAACCAGAATTCAAACCTAGATCTTTGCACTAAATAATGCATGCTGCCCACATCCTGCTAATAATTCTGTCTCCTCATTATACTGATGTATAGTTTTGTATACTGATGTATGTATAATTAAGCTGGCATATTTGCTTAATTATGACCGAGGAAGAGGTTGTGAATGTGAGTTAGTATAATGTGTGGCAGGAATAATGAAATCAGTTTAAACTCGGTCGAAGGTCACAGGAACATAGAATTTCCCTTCATGTCGTCGATGGCTGCTGGGATGACTCATCTCCCAGCTCGTGGTTGGTCTTCAGTTATTGAGTTATTGTGTCAGTGAGACATGCAGGGGAACCACGGATGTGGTGTACAGGATTTGTCATCTGTGCTAATGCGTGTTCCCGGGATAGCCCTGGGATTTCTACCTACTGTCCTTATCTCTTCCAGCCCCTGCTTCTTCTTCACCCAGCCCCCTGTTTTCTTTTGAAGATAGGATCTCACTGTGTAACCCAATGGGATCTCAGTTCAGAATCCTCCTGCCTCGGTGCCCAGTTTTGTAATTCGATTACTAGAATGTGCCACCATGGCCTGGCCTTAGAGCTGCCGTAAAATTATTTAACAGGTCAAACTTAGTGTTGTTTCTCTTATACATTCTCTCTTCTTGGGTTTTTAGGAGTCTCCATTTTTTTTTTTTTTCTGCTCCATCTTTTTCTCTTTTGGGGTGTGTGTGTGTGTGTGTGTGTGTGTGTGTGTGTGTGTGTGTGTGTGTATCTCTGTGTATGTGTCTGTTTTCATTAAAGGAGAACAGAAAAACCAGAACAAACAAACAAATAAAAACAGGCATGGTGGTCATCTCAGTACTTAGAAAACAGTCAGGAGAATTCCTGTCTTTCCTTTTAAAATCAGCATTAAACCGAGTTAGGTGATAATTGTTTCATTTGTATGAGAACATCTAAAACTGATGGCTTTTGAAGACATGACAGGAAAATTACGCTTTATAAACAGAGCTCATTTAGCTCAATGAAGTCGGGAATAAACAGAAAATTGGGGGTAGAGATTGTGTGCCTGGGTAATAAGAAAGACGACTGTAAAGGTTGTCTATGTGGAGGGCAGAAAGGAAATGAGGAGTGAGTACTCTTAAAACTGAAGACTGGGTGTGATAGTGCATGCCTGAGGCCTAGCACCCAGAGGCAGAAGGCAGACTCTGCTAACTCTAGGCCAATTTGATCTACATAGAAAGTTTCGGGTCAGCAGCCAAGGATTTCTAGAGAGGCCAAGATTATAGTCTTTGCAGGAATCCATCCACTCTACTTGTGTTCGAACAAAGGAGCACATTTATCAATAGGAAACAGGAAGTAGGACTGGTTGTTCTGATAGCCTATGTGAAAAGACAAAGAATAAGCCAGGCAGAGGTGGCACATGCCTATTTAATCCCAGCACTCGAGAGGCAGAGGCAGGCAGATCTCTGTGAGTTCGAGGCCAGCCTTGTCTACAAAGCGAGTACCAGGATAAGCAGGGCTACACAGAAACCCTGTCTCAAAAAAAGAAAGAAAGGAAGGAAGGAAGGAAGGAAGGAAGGAAGGAAGGAAGGAAGGAAGGAAGGAAGGAAGGAAGGAAGAAAGAAAGAAAGAAAGAAAGAAAGAAAGAAAGAAAAAGACAAAAGGTAAATAATTGTTGGCAAGTAATTATTTGAAGCAACTGAATGGGGCTTTTGTAGGATAGGCTTTTTGTCACGAAACCCTTCATTTTTCAGTGTGTGAGCGTGCGTGTGTCCGTGTCCGTGGGCCTCTGCCAGTGGATGCGGAAGTCACAGCAGGATGTCTGTGTCCTACTCCATCACTCTCTCTGCTCTGCTCTCTTGAGACAGGCTCTCACTGAGCCTGAACTGGGCTGACATCAGCAAGCCCTAGCGATGCTCTGTCTGAACCCCACCCCCACCAAGCCCTGGATTGCAGGCTTGCATGGGGTTATGCCTGGGTCGTGTGTTTTTGTGAGTACTGGGGATCTAAGCTCAAGACCTCGTGTTTCTGCAGTGAGTTCTCACTGCGCTATTTCCTAGCTCTAATTTTATTGTGTCTCTATACTGGCTTTTTGAGGTAGGCATTAATTGTAACACGAATTGCTAACGGTCTTATTAATAAAAAACCCAGAGCCAGATATTGGGGTGAAAACTGAGAGATCAGAGGAATAGAACAAGCCAGCCACAAGTTCTCACTGCTAGGAAATCCTCAGCCCAAGTGAGAGCTACTTCCTGTATACTCTCGGCTTATATAACTTTCTGTGCCCTGCTATCTACCTTACGTCCTCTTGCTGCCCAACTACATCACTTCCTCTTTCTGCCCAGCTCTATTACTTCCTGTCTGTCTCTATAGACCTCCAGACCTCCATGGTTAGTGCTGGGATTAAAGGCATTGGTTGCCACCACACCTGGCTCTATTCCCAGTGTGTCCTTGAGCTCACAGAGATCCACACTGAGCTCTGCCTCCCGAATGCTAGGATTAAAGGCATGTGCTACCACTGCCTGGCCTCTATGTTTACTCTAGTGGCTAGCTTTTTCCTCTGATCCTCAGATAAGCTTTATTGGGGTGCACAAATCAAATATCACCACAATTAATAGCCCTGTTTTACATCTGAGGAACTGGAGACCTAGGAGAGTGAGGTGATTGCCAAGGCCATGTACAGTAGCAGACAGCCCAGCAGACAGCCCAGCAGACAGGGTGCAAACCTGTCGGGCTTATTTCTAGTTTAGTCTCTTTTTGAATCTTCATAGTTTCTTTGCCAACTAATCATGTATCTGATCAAGATAATGATTATCTAATATCCAGTTGTTCTTGGGGACTGGGGAGGTGGCTCAGTCAATTAAATGCCTGCCATGAAAGCCAGAGGCCTTGAGTCTGGATCCTCGGCATCTATGTGAAGGCCCAGTGTGGCAGGGCTGGGGGAGGGCACAGAGACAGGTGGCCCTTTGGAGCTCATTGGCCAGGCTAGCCAAACTGATGAGCTCCAAGGTCAGTGAGAGACCCTGTCTCAAAACTAAGATGGCCAGTGCTCTAAGAAGACATGTGACATTGACTTCTGACCTCCATAGACATGTGCATGCATTTACCCACGCTCTGACACACAACTAAAACACATCACATACCAAACACACACACACACACACACACACACACACACACACACACACACACACACACAAGTTATTCTTTAAAAGGAAATTAAAATGTTTGTTGAGTTTGGCTAGTTTTTCCAAATAAATGAAAAATCTATAAAGAGTATTAAAAAGAGTCCTGGATAGCCATATGTGTGATTGCCTTTCTTTGGGAATAAAGAAAAAAAAAGTGTGTGTGTGTGTGTGTGTGTGTGTGTGTGTGTGTATGTGTATTTGGAGGACATAAGTGCACATGTGCTGTGTTGTGCATGTGAAAGTCTGAGGGTGACTTTAGGGAGATAATTCTCGTCCACTGTTTGAATTCTGGGGACTGAAATCAGGTTGCCACACTTAGTGGCCAGCTCATTTACCCAGTGAGGTGTCTCTCTGGCTCTTGTCTGGGAATCCTTTTTGGATGCTGTTAGATAGGGTTTCCCTCTGTGTAGTGCACTGGTGATGCTTGTGTGGTGTGATGGACAGTCTGCTGGTGTGTGGTGTGATGACGGACAGTCTGCTGGTGTGTGGTGTGATGGACAGTCTGCTGGTGTGTGGTGTGATGACGGACAGTCTGCTGGTGTGTGGTGTGAAGATGGACAGTCTGCTGGTGTGTGGTGTGATGACGGACAGTCTGCTGGTGTGTGGTGTGATGACGGACAGTCTGCTGGTGTGTGGTGTGATGACGGACAGTCTGCTGGTGTGTGGTGTGATGACGGACAGTCTGCTGGGGTGTGGTGTGATGACGGACAGTCTGCTGGTGTGTGGTGTGATGATGGACAGTCTGCTGGGGTGTGGTGTGATGATGGACAGTCTGCTGGTGTGTGGTGTGATGATGGACAGTCTGCTGGTGTGTGGTGTGATGACGGACAGTCTGCTGGTGTGTGGTGTGATGGACAGTCTGCTGGTGTGTGGTGTGATGACGGACAGTCTGCTGGTGTGTGGTGTGATGACGGACAGTCTGCTGGGGTGTGGTGTGATGATGGACAGTCTGCTGGGGTGTGGTGTGATGATGGACAGTCTGCTGGTGTGTGGTGTGATGACGGACAGTCTGCTGGTGTGTGGTGTGATGACGGACAGTCTGCTGGGGTGTGGTGTGATGACGGACAGTCTGCTGGGGTGTGGTGTGATGACGGACAGTCTGCTGGTGTGTGGTGTGATGATGGACAGTCTGCTGGGGTGTGGTGTGATGATGGACAGTCTGCTGGTGTGTGGTGTGATGATGGACAGTCTGCTGGTGTGTGGTGTGATGACGGACAGTCTGCTGGTGTGTGGTGTGATGGACAGTCTGCTGGTGTGTGGTGTGATGATAGACAGTCTGCTGGTGTGTGGTGTGATGATAGACAGTCTGCTGGTGTGTGGTGTGATGATGGACAGTCTGCTGGTGTGTGGTGTGATGACGGACAGTCTGCTGGTGTGTGGTGTGATGATGGACAGTCTGCTGGTGTGTGGTGTGATGACGGACAGTCTGCTGGGGTGTGGTGTGATGATGGACAGTCTGCTGGGGTGTGGTGTGATGATGGACAGTCTGCTGGTGTGTGGTGTGATGATGGACAGTCTGCTGGTGTGTGGTGTGATGACGGACAGTCTGCTGGGGTGTGGTGTGATGACGGACAGTCTGCTGGGGTGTGGTGTGATGACGGACAGTCTGCTGGTGTGTGGTGTGATGATGGACAGTCTGCTGGGGTGTGGTGTGATGATGGACAGTCTACTGGTGTGTGGTGTGATGACGGACAGTCTGCTGGGGTGTGGTGTGATGACGGACAGTCTGCTGGTGTGTGGTGTGATGGACAGTCTGCTGGTGTGTGGTGTGATGATAGACAGTCTGCTGGTGTGTGGTGTGATGATAGACAGTCTGCTGGTGTGTGGTGTGATGATGGACAGTCTGCTGGTGTGTGGTGTGATGATGGACAGTCTGCTGGTGTGTGGTGTGATGATGGACAGTCTGCTGGTGTGTGGTGTGATGATGGACAGTCTGCTGGTGTGTGGTGTGATGATGGACAGTCTGCTGGTGTGTGGTGTGATGGACAGTCTGCTGGTGTGTGGTGTGATGGACAGTCTGCTGGTGTGTGGTGTGATGGACAGTCTGCTGGTGTGTGGTGTGATGGACAGTCTGCTGGTGTGTGGTGTGATGATGGACAGTCTGCTGGTGTGTGGTGTGATGATGGACAGTCTGCTGGTGTGTGGTGTGATGATGGACAGTCTGCTGGTGTGTGGTGTGATAATGGACAGTCTGCTGGTGTGTGGTGTGATGACGGACAGTCTGCTGGTGTGTGGTGTGATGACGGACAGTCTGCTGGTGTGTGGTGTGATGACGGACAGTCTGCTGGTGTGTGGTGTGATGGACAGTCTGCTGGTGTGTGGTGTGATGGACAGTCTGCTGGGGTGTGGTGTGATGGACAGTCTGCTGGGGTGTGGTGTGATAATGGACAGTCTGCTGGTGTGTGGTGTGATGACGGACAGTCTGCTGGTGTGTGGTGTGATGACGGACAGTCTGCTGGTGTGTGGTGTGATGACGGACAGTCTGCTGGTGTGTGGTGTGATGACGGACAGTCTGCTGGGGTGTGGTGTGATGGACAGTCTGCTGGTGTGTGGTGTGATGATGGACAGTCTGCTGGTGTGTGGTGTGATGATGGACAGTCTGCTGGTGTGTAGCAAGCCTGTGCCGCACCCACGCGTGCTGCTCTGTCTCTGTCCGTGCGCACTGCTCATTGCGCGTCAAGCCCTTTCTCGCCCTTATTAGAGGAAGAAGAGCTTGTCTTCGGCTCCTGTTTGAGAGGGTTCCAGTGATCCTTACCGAGGAAAACACTCACTTTGTTTTGAAATCCCCTGAAGGGGCTTACATACTCCGTTTCCGTCCGAGGAAGAAAGGATGCTAGGCATCATTATGTTGGTGTTTTATAGGTGTTTCCTGGATGATGGTGCAGCAGAGGGGATTTCCAGCGTCTGTAGCTTAGATCTACTTCCTGAAATGATAGCAGAATTGAAGGAGAAAAAAATTGAGGCGTGGTAATGCATGCCTGTAATCCCAACACTTGAGAGGATCAGGAATTCAAAACCATTCTCTCCTAAGAGTGGGTCCAAGGCCAGCCTGGGCTACATGAGTCCTCTCCTCATACCCACCTCATTCCCTGAAAAGTCTTTTGGGAGTGTGCAGCATTCAGATCTTGTTAATTGCCTGTGTTTGCCTGGTTTATTCCTTTTTAACTTGGAAGCAAGATTTTTCAATTAAGAATGTGTTGTCATTTTGCTTTTAGCTACTCTTGGTAAACCCACAGGATAGGATATGAAAGGAAAGCAGGATGGATTCTAAAAGAATATTTTTATTTCGTTTTGAAACTATACTTACCTGAGTTAAATCTATTTCCCCAAAGCTTAGGCAACATTTAGGAAATAGCTTTATACTGGTGAGTAAATTCCATTCTGTCCAGAACTTACAAAATAATCCACTTGGAAATAATACGTAATTGCTATTGAGCATGTTTTTTGAACTCAGGATTCAAAATGGTTCAGAATTTTTTCTGTTTGTTTGAGAGTTTTGCTACTTACAGCCAGGCCAGCTTCAAACTAGCAGGAATCTTTCCACCTCCAACTCCAGAGCACTAAGACTACAGGTGCAGGCCACACTCCTGTAGCCGGAGATTTCTCCAGTCCTGCAGGGGCCCACAGCCACTCAGACTCAAGTAAACATACAGAGACTTGTATTACTTATAAACTGTATGGCTGTGGCAGGCTTCTTGCTCTCTAGTTCTTGTATCTTAAATTAACCCATTTCTATTAATCTATAAGTTGTCACGTGGCTTGTGGCTTACTGGTACTTTACATCTTACTTCTCATGGCGGCCGCGACTGGCAGCGTCTCCTGACTCAGCCTTCCTGTTCCCAGAATTCTCCTCTCTGCTTATCCCACCTATACTATACTTCCTGTCTGGATACTGGCCAATCAGTGTTTTATTTATCAATTAATCAGAGCAACACATTCACAGCTTACAGAAAGACATCCCCAGCACACTCCTGGTTTATGCTGGGATTACAGATGTGGGCCACACTCCTGGTTTATGGTAGGATTACAGGTGTGGGCCACACTCCTGGTTTATGGTAGGATTACAGGTGTGGACCACACTCCTGGTTTATGCTGGGATTACAGATGTGGGCCACACTCCTGGTTTATGGTAGGATTACAGGTGTGGACCACACTCCTGGTTTATGCTGGGATTACAGATGTGGGCCACACTCCTGGTTTATGCTGGGATTACAGGTGTGGACCACACTCCTGGTTTATGCTGGGATTACAGGTGTGGACCACACTCCTGGTTTATGCTGGGATTACAGATGTGGGCCACACTCCTGGTTTATGGTAGTATTACAGGTGTGGGCCACACTCCTGGTTTATGGTAGGATTACAGGTGTGGACCACACTCCTGGTTTATGCTGGGATTACAGATGTGGACCACACTCCTGGTTCATGCTGGGATTACAGGTGTGGACCACACTCCTGGTTTATGATGGGATTACAGATGTGGGCCACACTCCTGGTTTATGCTGGGATTACAGGTGTAGACCACACTCCTGGTTATACACTGCTGGAGATCAAATCCTGGGCCTTTTGAGCACTAGGTAAGCACTCTGCCAAAAGAGTTACATCTCCAGCCCTAGGACAAAACTAACACTCTCTCTCTCTCTCTCTCTCTCTCTCTCTCTCTCTCTCTCTCTCTCTCTCTCTCTCTCTCAACTTCTATTGATTCTTTGTGGGTTTCACATCATGCATTCCGATTCCACTTATCTCCTCTTCCCCTCGCATCTGCCCTCTGCCCTTTCAACCCCCACCCCCCAAACAAAACCAAATTTAGAAGAAAAGCCAAACACCGAACAAAACAGAGAAAACACACAGAGAAGAATCTTGTTGTGGAAGCTGTAGTGTGGCCCGTGGAGACACACGGTTAACCCTTTGGTCCATTCATCTTTACTTGCAAGTGCTCATTGCCACAAGTCATTGGAGTGTGTGTGTGTTAGTGCAGGATGTGTGTGTGTGTGTGTGTGTGTGTGCGCGCGCGCGCGTGCGTGTGCACACACATGTGTTAGTGCAGGTACCCCACAGGCATCAGATCCTCTGAAGCTGGAGTGGAGGAGGTTGTGAGCTGCCCGACTCGGGCGCTGGAAATGGAATTCAGTCCTCCGCAAGAGCAGCACATGCAGCCACTGAGCTGCGTCTCCAGCCCCTTTGCCTTGTCTTTGAAGACTGAATCTCCTTTAGTCCTGGCCTGGACTGTAGTCACTGTAGCCCAGGCGTATCTGAATTCCGCATCTTCCTGCCTTCACCTCCTGAGTACTGGGGTTCAAGCATAGACCACTGCACCTGGCTACTTAATTCCGATCTCTAAAATATGCTAAACATATTTTTGATGAACTTACTGTAAATTTGTAGCTTTTAAATATTGAGCCCCTGGAAGTAAATGTTTATTAGGCCAGAATAAAATTACTGGGTCAAATAGAATAACAGTATCTTTAGATTTTGAAACATATTGCCAACATAATTTCCCAGGAGAGTGAAATGATTACACTGTGTCCTGCAGGCTAGAGAACTATGTATTTCCTGTGTGTCCTCTGCTCACAGCCCTTCAGGGTAGACGCTATTGCCTGGCTTTGTCAATGAGGTTCAAAGTAGTTACCACTTCTTTATCAGCAATGCGTGGAAGAGCTCCTGGTCCTACCCAGACCTGGCTGAGTCCAAAGCCCGGCCCATTATCTACATCATATTGTCACTCACAGATGTTACAGCCTTGTCATTTAGTGTGTCTGGTGTATGTGCATGTATATATGCTAGTGTCATGTGCATGCTGGTGTGCATGTGTGTGGACATGATGTGCTGGTGCACATGTGTGTGGACATGGTGTGCGAATGTGTGTGGACATGGTGTGTGCTGGTGCGCATGTGTGTGGACATGGTGTGCATGTGTGTGCACATGGTATGCATATGTGTGTGGACATGGTGTGTGCTGGTACATATGTGTGTGGACATGGTGCGCATGTGTGTGGACATGGTGTGCGCATGTGTGTGGACATGGTGTGTGCATATGTGTGGACATGGTGTGTGCTGGTGCACATGTGTGTGCACATGGTGTGTGCTGGTGCACATGTGTGTGCACATGGTGTGTGCATGTGTGTGGACATGGTGTGTGCTAGTGCGAATGTGTGTGCAAATGGTCTGTGCTGGTGTGTGTATGTGTGGACATGGTGTGTGCTGGTGTGCGTGTGTGTGGAAATGGTGTGTGCTGGTGTACATGTGTGTGGATATGGTGTGTGCTGGTATGCATGTGTGTGGACATGGTGTGTGCTGGTATGCATGTGTGTGGATATGGTGTGTGCGGGTGTGCATGTGTGTGGACATGGTATGTGCTGGTGTGCATGTGTGCAGAGAGAGGCTGAGGTCGGCATCTTCCTTGGTTGCTCTCCACTTTCCTCACTGAATCCCAAGCCCCCTGGTGTGGCTAGCCTGGCGCCAGCTTGCTCCGGAATCTCCTGTCTAGGCCTGAGTGCAGAGTTTACAGGGGGCCGCCATGCCTGCATGGCGTTTATGTGGGTGCCGGGGATGTAAACTCTGGGCCCTACGCTTGTGTGGCAAGGGCTTTATTGACATTGAGCTGTCTTCCTAGCCTCTGATTGTCCTGTTTAACAAAGAATAGCTCCCCTGAATAAAAATGGGAGGCCGTCCGGGAGTGACTTGAGCTGTGGCGATTCTCAGTTCCTTCCCCCCGGGCGTCCGTCCTTCTCTGCGCACTCTCCATACTTCAGTGCCTCTGGTTCTCTTGCGCACACACATGCCAGTGACTCACAGGTCTGTGTAGCTCCAGCCCGGCGTTCTCACCAGACCCCGGGCTTCCTGGGGGACGTCTTCCCAAGTCCTGGACTTGCATTGACAGGCTGAGTGGGAACCTTTTCATTCTTCAAAATGGTCTTTATGTTGCACACTGGGACGACAGGTAACGGCGTGTTTGGAGACACATCGTTATGCCCTCGCTCTGTGGTTGCTATGGAGAAGTTGCTTTCTGCCCAGCCTCTGTTCCCTTGCCCGGCCTCTGTTGTTTCTGACAGTTGTTCTTCTCGTCTCTTGCTGCGCTGTGACGTACCTTGGTGAGGTACGTCATTCTCCACTTGGATTTATCAGCTTCCGGAAACCGCTTTCCCACCTGAACCAGCTCTGCATAATTCTCAGCCTCCACGCCGCCCAGCGTCGCTTCTCCTAAACTTCCCGCTGGCTGTCTTCATCCCGTGTTTCTCCTAAACTTCCCGCTGGATGTCTTCATCCCGTGTTTCTTCATGTTTAATGTATCTCACTACTTTGTGCATTTAAGTTGTGTTTGGGGTGACTTCCTGAGATTTGTCATTACTGCCCCTTCAGATGTCTCACTACTTGATTTATTTATGAGCTCGTAGAGTTATTTATTTGGGGTGTGTGCATTTCCGTACCATGGCACACGTGAAAATGAGAAGACAGCTTCCGGGGGCTGTTCTCCTTCCACCATGCCTGCTCCAGACACAAACTCAGGCCATCTGGCTTGGCAGCAAGTACTTGACCCACTGAACGTCTCACAGGCCCCAGGAGTCTATTCTTCATCCATCTACTTAGGGGTCCCTCTCCCCACATACAATTGCTTAATAATTTGCAGGCCCTATCTCACTCATCAAAAGTGTACAGTTTAATGACTTTTGAGTGAGTTTATGTGGTCATGTGACCCTCAGTACACTGCAGTGCAGTAATCAAGTGTTAGGCTACTTCTGTTCGAACCAAGTTTCATCGGATGCTTTGGGGTTACCCTTGCTTTGACACCCAGCTGCAGGGAAGCGCTCATCTGTTCTCTGGAGTTTTGCCTTTACTAAACACTTACTATAACAAAGCTCTCAGGACATTGTGGGAGGCCAGCTCCCACTCTTTCCAGGGTTCCTATGAGGAGGAGAGAGGGATAAGGAGGTATTAGCTAGAAAGATAGCGAAGAGGAGAAAGACAGAAACACAGAACAGCTCAGGAGGACCTGGGTCAATACCCAGCGACCCAGAAGTTGATTCAAAAGGGCTTTTTCAATGCTAAGGGGCGGGACGAAAGACCTCCCCTCTGCTAGATCAAAGCACACTGCATATCCAAGTGCAGACCCTTCCAAACACCTGGTAACCCTGCGGTGACCAAATCATCCCCCTTTGCAGCCCTGCTGGGTAAAGCAAGCTCAGATTCTCTGACCCTGAGTCAGTTCTCACTAGGAAACCTCTGTGGGTCTCCACAGGACATGTGACCCTTTTGTCTACTTTCACTTAATAGCATGTTCTTTTGTAACATAGTGTTGTGTATGTCTTGTGTGGTTGCATGGTTTCCTCTCGTTGCTGCATAGCAGTCTAGCCTGTGAGTACAGCACAGGTGGTCTGTTTGCTTTCCCCAGCCACGTGACTCCGGTTGTGCTGTCTGTCTTTGCTTTCCGTGCGGCTGGGGCGGGGCCTAGGGCTTCACGCACGCAGACACGCACTCTGCCGCTGAGCTGGAGCTCTGGCCCTAGTTCAGACTATTTTAAAAGACGTTAAAAAAATTATATATATGCATGTATGTCTGTGTCCCTCCCATGTGTGTACCTGAAATCCAAGGAGGCCACAAGAGGCTATCAGATCCCCAGGAACTGGAGTTCCTGCCGTGAGCTGTCCCGTGGGTGGGTGCTAGGAATCAAACCCAGCTCCTCTGGAAGAGCAGCCAGTGCTTTTAACCACGGAGACATCATTCCAGCCCCTATTTCAGATTTTTTTTTTCTTTTCTTTTTTTTTTCTTTTTGAGACAGGGTTTCTCTGTGTAGCTTTGCGCCTTTCCTGGAACTCACACTGTAGCCCAGGCTGGCCTTGAACTCACAGAGATCCACCTGGCTCTGCCTCCCGAGTGCTGGGATAAAAGGCGTGGGCCACCACTGCCCGGCTCCTATTTCAGATTTTTAATTACAGGACTTACATTCCAATTTCTAAGGATTTTTAAATTTTTCTTACATGTTTTAATTAATTTTACAAAACTCTTTATTATTTGTTTCTTGAAACAAGGTCTTATTATCTAGCCCAGACTGTCTTCAAACTCGTGATCCTTCTGCCTTAGTCTCCTCAATCCTGGGATCACAGGTGTGCATCACAGGCCTGGTATTTAGCATTTATTTTATATTGTCTCTTAGGTCACTCTGTTGTTATCCTTATCCTGAGTTCTTTGGACTCCATTCTTATTTGTGAGAGGCCTCATACATGATTGATAGTTTCCTGTGTGTTTATAGTTTTGAACTGATGAATTCATTTTTAGGGAAGTTTTTTCTCTCTGTAGGAATGCCTTCGTGGCCGGGGTTGTTGATAGACCCTCCAGGGAAGTTTTGCTTGCTTCTGCCAAATGCCTAAGAGCTATCACTAGACCAGGCCCGCCTCCTGTACTCATCCTGTGAGCACGATGGTTTTGTCTAAATTTGTACTCCAGCCCTATTGAACGCGTGGGCCTGTGGTACCTGTTTAATTCGGGAACCCTCTTCCTTAGACCCCTGATGGAGGACTTAAAAAAGGAATGTTCCTTATTTATTCAAGAGTTTGCGTCACCTCTCTCCTTCGGGCCAGGGTTTGATAGGTTGCCGTTTCCTGCAGGGGCATCAAAGGTCAGACTGTTGATTACCCCTCCCCCTTCCTTTCCGTTCTCACCTGTCATATTAGCGCCAACGCTTATGCTCACCACTCCCGCTTTCTAGATCTGGCTTTGTCTTTGGCACTTGGAGAGCCGGAGCTTTGTTTTCTTTTTCCTATAAGGTCAACCATGCCTTAAAAGCTTCTTGGGTCTGGACCCAGAGTTCAGTTAGTAGATCACTCGCCTAGCCCGAGCGAAGCCCTGAATGCAGTCACCAGAAAGAAAGTGTGGGAGCAAAGCATGGGATGTACAAGCAGGAGTCGAACATTCAAGGCCAGCCTGGACTACATATGATATTATCTCAAAAACCTAAATAAATATTTATTGTATTAATGCAGCTTGTTTGGCTAGTTATTTTTATGTTTTTTAATTTGGTGCAGGGTGATGCTGGGATCAAACCCATGGCCTTGTACATGGTGGGCAGGTGCTCTCCCACTGACCTATGCCTTGAGCTTTGTTTATTTGAGTCAGGGTTCACTGTGTAGCTAAGATTGGCTCAAACTTGAACACCTCCCACCTTGCTGGGGTTCCGTGTGTGTGCTATTACAACTGACTACAAAAATTGGGGGATTTATTTATTTATTGGTTTTTCGAGACAGGGTTTCTCTGTGTAGTCCTGGATATCCTTGAGCTTACCCTGTAGCCCAGGTTGGCCTTGAACTCACAGAGATCCGCCTGCCTCTGCCTCCCGAGTGCTGGGATCAAAGGCGTGCGCCACTGCTGCCAGATCTGAGGGGTATTTATGTTAGGAAGTTTTGTTTGCTTTTTTTTTTTTTTTTTTTTCTCATCTTACTAAAATCAGAAAATTCAGATAAAATCACAAGGTTTCAGGGTTACGGAGAGGCTCGGTTGGCCTGAGTTCCATCTCCACAGGCGATGTAAAAACACCGGATGTGGTTGTGTGTATTTGTATTACCAGGAGGTGGACAGGGAGATCCCTGACCTGCTGGCTTAATTGGTGAGCTTCAGGCCAGTGGAGGACTTGTCCTCTGGCCTGCACATGTATGTTTATGCATGAACACGAACACACATAAACATTTTTATTTATAGGTCCAATAAGATACCATACTGTTAGCGGGGAAGTGGTGGCACGTGACTTCAATCCCAGCACTCAGGAGGCAGAGGCAGGCGGATCTCTGTGAGTTCCAGGACAGCGAAAGCTATACAGAGAAATACCCTGTCTCAGAAAAACTATTTTAAAAAAGGATATCATACTGTAGTAATCACAGATAATGAAACAACTGTGGGAAATTGAAGTACCTCTCACAACTTCCTAATAAATAAGAGGTCTGAGCTTTCTACACTTTCTATTTGACAAGGTTTGAGAGAGGCCTAGGTTCTCCGGCCTCTATTGTCACGCTCTAACGGCGCTCTCTGGACCTGTGGCTTGGTTTCCCTAACTGCACCGAGGCAGTCATGCTGTGACGGATAGAAGCTTTCCTCAGTTCTTGTTTGACTGAAGCACATATTCAGCTTATAAACAAGCCACAATGGAAATGCTGTTCTAATGCGGCCAGGGTCTTAGGATGACGCAGGCCGTTCACTGGGGCACACGTGTGTCACTTTGGAAACTGACTTCTCACCTCTGCTGTAGTGGGTCACGTGTCAGCTACAGCGGCAAGGTCCTGAACCACAGAGGGGCGTTTGGAGCCTCGGGAGCTGGAGCTACACCTGCAGCTTCCTTGGTTCCCTCATACCTAACTCCCTGAGTATTGGTCTCAGTGTCAGGGATCGCTTGGGAGCTATGTCCTAAAGAAGTCACATAATTTAGACATTAGCTATAAAGGTGCTTTTTATTGATGTTCCCATGTTAGTACATTGCTTGTTCCTAAAATAGTTGGTATTCCCCTGCTTTTCCACTTCCAGTATGACTAAAACCAGTTGTCTTAATATCCCCTTTCTTCCTGTCTTAAAAAATATTGTCTGTTGCCGGGCAGTGGTAGCACACCCCTTTAATGCCAGCACTTGGAAAGCAGAGGCAGGTGGATCTCTGTGAGTTCGAGGCCAGCCTGGTGTGCATAGTGAGTTCCAGGATAGCCAGGGCTATTCGAACATCCCCCCCCCCCCGCCCCAATAAAAAAGTGTTAGAAATTTTAGCTTCTCCACTTACCAAGAAAAATCACTTGCTCAACCTGGTAGTTTTCTCATATACTATTAGGAGAATTGGAAATAGAGTCAGGCTCACCATGTGGGCCTTAAGATTTATATAATTATGAATCGGCTTTTTCCTTTATTCTGGAGCCAAGGCGTCATTTTAGATTTCCAGTTTCTTGCTTGCATAGCACAGACTGCATTTCCGGGTTACAGTTGTAAGGCCGCTTAACAGAGGACTTGCTTCATTGTTTCTAATGTGAACTAGGATGCGGTAAAGAAATCAACTTTGGCTGGTTTGGAGTTCGTTTTACATTTCTTTACACTTTTCAATCTTATAATAACAAACATAAAGAAAGCATTTCTTTCTTTTTTTTCTTAATTTAAACTCAAGATATACATAATCTTTTGGAGGGTACAGGGTCTCAATGTAGCTCAGGCTGGCCTCAGATTCCCTCTGGAGCTGAGGATGACCTTGAACTTTCTATCTTCCCATCTCAGTCTCCCAAGTGCTTAGATTATAGTTATGTGCCTCGATGCCCAGTTTTTCTCCCTCCCTCCCTCCCTCCCTCCCTTCCTTCCTTCCTTTCTTTCTTTTATTTTTTAGGAAAATCTGTCACCTGGGTGGTGGCTCACACCTTTAACCCCAGCAGAGGCAGAGGCAGCCAGATCTCTGAGTTTAAGGCCAGCCTGGTCTATAGAGTGAGTTCCAGGACAGCCAGGGTTACACAGAGAAACCCTGTCTTGAAATAAAAAAGAAAGGAAGGAAGGAGAGAGAGATAGTCTCTCATGTAGCCCAGCTGTCTTCAAACTCCGCCAACCTCTCGTCTTACCATCTCTACCTCCAGAGTGCTGAAATTACAAGGTACACTACCACTCCATTTTTTGTTTTGTGTTTGCTTGTTTGTGAGACAGGGTCTCCCTGTGTAGCCTGAAGCTCACATGGACCTGCCTGCCATCTTTGCCTCCCTGGTTCCAGAGGTAACAGTGTGCACCATCATGCCCACCTGGATTTACTTTGAAAGCCACGTCCTGGAAACTTACCTGTTAACTGCTACACACACTCATGCATGTGAAAATCAGAAGACAGTTTGGGAATGTCAGTTCTTTTCTACCATGTGGATTCTGGAACTCGAACCCAGACCATCAGGCTCGGCAGCAAGCACCCTACCCACTGAGCCATCTGGCCAGCCCTATTTTATCTTCTTATATTTAGCCAGTGTTAGTATTTATTTTACTGCCTGGTCCCTGCCAACATTTGTGATAATAGCCTCTGTTTGTAAATCATATTTACAGTTCCTTTGTGGTTATATTTCCACTAAGTTTTAAAGCATAAAATGAACGAAGGCTTTGAAAGAAGCATGGTGGTACCTACCTATAATTCCAGTGCTCAGGAGGGTGAGACAGGGGCATTGTGAGTTTGAGGCCAGTGTGGGATATAGAAAACAAACAAACAAAGAGAACTGAAACAATGGCAACATTGTGCCGATTACTGAAGGCGATACATGATAGTTTTGTGAAGTCCACATGCTGCAGGACAGAAAGGCTTCCTGCAGGTCAGTGAACACTGGAGAAGATGGTCCGCGTCATATAGCCATGAGCATCATCAGAATACAGGGTTGGGGGGTGTGGAGAAATTGCACCCTCGTGTTACAGGTAGCAGACTAAAACAGGACAGCCGCTCTGGAAATAGTCTGGCGTAGAACTAGCATGTGATCTGACAGTGGACTCCTAGGTATTCCAAAAGAAATGGAAATGAACATCTGCACAAGACCCGTACACCAGAGTTCACAGCAGCATCTTTGTTAGTAGCCCAGAGCAGAGAGAATGAGTGCTCACCAGCTGGTGAGTGGACAGGCACGCATAGTAACAGCCATAGCATGTTAAGTGTTGACTTATGCTGCCATATGAATAAGCATTGAAAATATCAGTCTAGTGAAAGAAGCTGCTTTCTAAACCTCCGCTGTGTGTGGTTCAGTTTAGAGTAAGTACTCAGAATAGGAAATCCAAGGAGACAGAGAAGAAATAGGTCACTGGTTAGTTACAGTGGGCTGGGGGAAGGGTTGACTGTCACCGAGTCTCATTTTTATGTTGGTTTTGTTTTTCTAGGAAGGACAGGTAGTTTAAAAGTAGATGGTGGTGTTACACAACCTGTGTTGTTCTTGGTTTCTTTCTCTTTACTCTTTGCTCTTTGGGGGCCTAACACCAGCTCCCAAGGAAATACACAGTCTTATTCTTACTTATGAATGCCTGGCCTTAGCTTGGCTTGTTTCTAGCCTGTTTTTTTTTTTTTTAACTTAAATTATCCCGTCTACCTTTTGCCTCTGGGCTTTTATCTCTCTCTATTCTAAATACCTTTCTTTACTTCTTACTCCGTGACTTGCTGTGTAGCTGGGTGGCTGTCCCCTGGTGTCCCCCTTCTTTTCTTTTTCTTGCTCCTCAATCCTCTCTTCCCGGATTTCTCCTCCTATTTATTCTCTCTGCCTGGCAGTCCTGCCTATCCCTCTCCTGCCTTGCTATTGGCCCTTCAGCTCTTTATTGGACCATCAGGTGTTTTAGACAGGCACAGTAACACAGCTTCACAGAGATAAACAAATGCAACATAGAAGAATACAACACATCTTTGCATCATTAAACAAATGTTCCACAGCATAAACAAATGTAACACATCTTAAAGTAATATTCCACAACAAACCTGTAAATTGTTTCTTCAAATGGATGAATGTCATGGTATATTAATTATATCTCATTAAACCATTTTAAGAAAAAAGTAGTTTTTAGTGACAGCCAAGAAATAAAAGATTAATACACAGGTAGGCTTTTTATATCCTAGATCATTGGCCAATGTATAAACCCAATAATAGACATGAAAAAAAATAAAATTGTTCTTTGATTTTTGTTTACTGGGTTTTTTTCCCCCTTGTTTTGTTTTGAACAGGGTCTTGTGTAGCTCAGGCTGCCCCCAAACTCCCTCTGTAGCTGAACACCGACCTCCCAATCCCCCAGCTCCAAATGATGGGATTGCAGGCATGCGCCCACACACTCAGCTCTGTTCAAATCCCCCAAAGCTGCTGCGCTCTCGGGCTCTGTGCTGTCTTTGGTGCCGGCCTGCTGTCTCAGTGGACCAACTCCTTCTTGTCATGCCTTAGCTGCACTAGCTACCTGGTGGCCTTTGAATTCGGCAACATAAATGTATTTCACTGGGCTGGAGAGATGGCTCAGAGGTTAAGAGCACTGGCTGCTCTTCCAGAGGTCCTGAGTTCAATTTCTGGCACCTGCATGGCAGCTCACAGCTGTCTGTAACTCCAGTTCCAGGGGATCTGACACCTGCACACAGATATACATGCAGGCAAAACACGAATGCACGTGAAATAAAAAAATACATGTATTTCACTGGTAGAAGCAGGTGCATCTCTGTGAGATCAAGGAGAGCCAGAGCTACATAATCAATCAAAAGACCCCCTCTCAATAAATAAATAAGTAAATGAACAAATAAATAAGTAAATAAAATGTGTTTCACTCACCCTGAGCTCCAGGGGCACCTCTGGAAATACTGCCATGGACCCTTGACTGACAGTGGACCTGGTGGGCAGGACGTGAGCAGTGGGGACGAAAGAGCAGCCCGGGATTCTGGATCCTTTTTTCTGGGTAGAAAATAGAGACCAGGAGGATAATCTTTGGGGATTTTATGGCGCATCCAGAGGGTGTCATGAACTGCCCCAGGCATACCTTTTCCCAGTCTAGTTTTAAGGAATTTCCACCCACTGTGAACACCACAGTATCAGAATAGGAAGGGAGTTTGTAAGTTATATCTAGTCTCTCTTTTTTCCCCCCAGAGACATGTTTTGATGACCGTGTTTGTTATTACTGCTGAGATGAATACCATGTGCTACTAAGCATAGCACCAAAGCGATAGTTGATAGTGCAATGAAAAATGTTTCCTAAGCTCATTATTAGTGGCACTTTTTCCTTCCTTCCTTCCTTCCTTCCTTCCTTCCTTCCTTCCTTCCTTCCTTCCTTCCTTCCTTCCTTCCTTCCTTCCTTCCTTCTTCCCTCCCTCCCTCCCTCCCTCCCTCCCTCCCTCCCTCCCTCCCTCTCTCCCTCTCTCTCTCTCCATGCTGGCCTGGAACACTCATTGTACAGCCCCAGGCTGGCCTCACACTCCTACTTATCCTCCTGATATGTCAGCTGTGGCCTCTTAGAAAAACTCAGGGTTAGCAATTTAATGACTTGTCTTGTTTCCTTTGGTTTATCTAGCTGTATATGGACAGAAAGAAAAAAATAATCATCATCATATTAAGTTTCAAACCTGGGACAAACAGCTGAGGTGCCTATTTATCCTTCAAGGTGGACCTGGCCTCCAGGTTCTCCCAGCATCCCTCATCCCTCAGTCTCTGGCCGTTACAGAGTATGGCTGGCATGCCCCGCCCTCTGCCCGGAACTCTCCAGCCCCGGGGCTGGGCTGCCCTCCCCCAGGCTCTTCCCTCTGTAATCCAGACATGTTGGTACCCCTGTGCCTTTTGCCTCCTGGTCATTTGGCCTCCCGGCTGCTGCACCTGATTCTCTCTC
This sequence comes from Peromyscus maniculatus bairdii, assembly GCF_049852395.1. Classification (NCBI taxonomy): domain Eukaryota; kingdom Metazoa; phylum Chordata; class Mammalia; order Rodentia; family Cricetidae; genus Peromyscus; species Peromyscus maniculatus. The sequence goes on along the minus strand of NC_134865.1, from coordinate 15,294,249 downwards.
TCCTCTGCCTTTCCCTCCCCTCTTTCCTCACATGGGTCAGAGTCATGACCACTCTGGACTCTCCCAGACGTCCCTGCCTCTACCTATGCTCTCCCAGTTATCTATAATACACTTTCTCCTCCACCATACCTAGGAGGAGTCATGTCCTTTCCTTTCCTTTCTTTTTTTCATTCAATATTGCATAGACACTTTTTGTTCTCCTTGATATTTTTACTTTCATTTGTAAAAATTAATATTCCTACTCCAACCAATATTGAGTTGGTTTTGTTACCAACTGCAGGTTTTACTTTTGATTATTCTATTATTGTTGTGAATGGGTGGCTTTGCCTTCATCTATGTCTCTGTGTGCTGTACCCATGGAAGCCAGAAGAGGGCGGTGGATCCCCTGGAATAGGAGTGACAGACAGTTGTTAGTCCTTCTGTGGGTACTGGGAATTGAACCTGGGTCCTCTGTAAGAGCAGCCACTGTTCTTAACCACTGAGTCATCTCTTCAGCCTTCTGTGATCCATTTTAAAATAATTTTGGATGCAATGTGAAATAGAGAGTAAGGACAATTTCTTTTCCATTTTTTGCCTTACTAAATTTATTTTGAGATGAGAAATGGATAAAAGAGGATAAGGGAAGAAGAATATGATTAAAGTACATTATAGGTGTGTGTGTGTGTGTGTGTGTGTGTGTGTGTGTGTGTGTGTGTGTGTGTGTGTGTGTGTAAAACTGTGAAAGAATAATCCCATCTAAAATTATTTGGACTTTTATTCCTTTTTGTTTTATTTCCTTCTATATTAAACGTGCTCTTCTATTATTTCTTGGCCTTTTGGCTAATACCAAGCATAAATTTCCTCTATTAACTTAGTTAATTTTTGTTTTATTTTGTTTTTTGTTTTTCTAAACATAGCTTCTCTGTGTAGCCCTGGCTGTCCTGGATCTCACTCTGTAGTCCAGGCTGGCCTCGAACTCACAGAGATCCGCCTGCCTCTGCCTCCCGATTGCTGGGATTAGACATGTGTGCCACCACCACCGGGTGGTGAAATAGAATTACGTCCCTTTTCCCTCCCTTTCCTCTCCCGGTTAGCCTTCCTCCAACCCCCTCCCACCTGCCTCCCTACTTTCATGATGATAACCTTTGCCCTTGGTTATTGCTGTGATATATTTCTCCATGTAACATATGTATGCTCATATATATGTGTGTGTGTGTGTGTGTGTGTGTGTGTGTGTGTGTGTGTGTGTGTATCCTGCTGAGTTCATCTTTGTTGTTTGTGTGTATATGGTTTCAAGGCTGCACACTCTACTTTGGACAACCATTAAGGGGGCTTATCTGTGGGAGAGATTAATTCTCCTTGTCCCAGTAAACATTAATTGCCTGTAGTCCTTTGTCTAGAAGTGGACCTGATGAAAGTTCCTCCCCTTCCATGTTAACATGTCCACTGATGTTGCCTTTGTTCAGGGCTTTTATATGCAGCCATTTCTAGAGACTGCTTCTCTGACTTCTTAAAGCAGAAATAAACTAAGTGTGGTGGTACACACCTTTAAATCTAGGCGACAGAGGCAGAGCTCTGAGAGTTTGAGGCCAGCCTGCAATTCATAGGGAGTTCCAGGCCAGCAGGTACTACATAGTGAGGCCCTGTCTCCAAAAAAATAAAAGAGAGAGAGAGAGAGAGAGAGAGAGAGAGAGAGAGAGAGAGAGAGAGAAAGTAAAGATCAGTGACTGTTGACATTTCTCTCTAATAGGTAAATATTTAAACCTCCCCCTTACACATATTTGGGTTTTGGGTTTTTGTTTTTGTTGGGCAGACTCTCTCTATATAATAGCCCAGGCTATCCTGAAACTTCGTGTATACCTAGTCTGGTCCACGATGATCCTCCAGCCTCAGCCTTAGCGCTGGGATTTCAGGCGTGAGCCTCCGACTCTGCTGTTTTTTTCCTTATCTCAGAAGTCACAGAGCTCTGGCTGGAGAGGTAGCTCAGCTTCAGACCAAGTTCTTACCTAGCGTGCTGAAAGCCTTGAGTTCAACCCCAATACAAGAGGTCGGGAAGCCCCGCTCTGTCTCACTGTTTATTCCAGCACTTGCCAAAGAGAGGCCATATTTACATTCAAGTAGAGGCCCAGTTAGATGCCAGCTTGTGAGATAGGAGTAGTATCAAATAATTTTTAGACACGTTTTAAAATCACCAGGTTTTTCCGGTGTCATATGCTGTCCAGTTTCTGTCCGCTTTGAGCCGATGGCTGGCTTTTGCTCTGGACTTTGTTATTATTGGGTACTCCAGTGTAACAGACCAATTCTGTCGTGACCAGAAGTGGGATTCCCCTTCTCTTTCCCCCATAGCACTATTCTCGTGTGACAGAATAGTTTATTTGGTTCACCCTCGCAGTAAGCTGGGGGGCCTGTCTTATTGATACTGTCATAAGCATAATGTAGTAATGGCACATACTTGTAATTCCAGGACTCAGACACATAGGCAGGAGGTTCCTGCGTTCCGGCCAGCCCAAAGCACATAGTGAGCTTGAGACCAGCCTGAGCTATATAGCAAGACCTTGTTTCAGAAAACAAAAATCAAGGAAAAAAAAAAATGGTTTTTTGAGACAGTGTCACTGTGTAGCCCTAGCCGGACTGAAAGTTCCCGAGTAGACCTCAGACTCTAACTGTATCTACCTTCTATCTAACTGTATCTACCTTCAGGGTGCTAGGGCTAAAGGTGTGTGCCACCAAGAAAATCAATAAAAAAATGTAAAATGTCGGTCCGTGTTCTCTCGTCACGGTGGCCAGGTAACAGGGTTTTGTGTGTGTTCACGTCTGCTAAGAACAGGACTTCAAATCTCAGTATCCCAATCTCTCCGTGAGTGTTCTATGTGTGGGCTGGCAGTCCAGCGGCTGTAGGAAATGAAGCTTGATGCGAGAATGTCCTGTGAGGGGAAGCACAGAGATTGTAGAGCACTGGGTACCTGTGCAGTTGGCTTCTAAATACGGCCTGTTTAGATTTCCACCCCGTCCTCTGTGTGTGGGGGGGTGGGGGTGGGGTAATGGAAGGAATATTTCAGTTATCAAAGTCATACTAAATCACCTCGGCACGTTTACAGTGAAGTCCTTGTCTAGTTGTCAGGTCTAGCCCGTTTGTCCTGAGACGGGGGTCTTCTGTATCTCGGGCTGGCGTAGATTCACTGTGTAACTTGAGCGTTCCCTCCCGTCTCCACCTCTCTGGGGTGGAATGACAGACCTGGTTTATGCAGTGCTGGGGATCGAACCCGAGGCTTCCGCACAGTAGACAGGCTCTCCATAACCGACCCACATCCCCAGCCCCTAAGCTCCTGTTGATGTTCTGACTTTGCCTTTTTAGGAACTGAAGAGATTTGAGAGATTCGTAAACTCCTGTCCTCCTTTTGATATTGTTATTGACGGCCTCAATGTTGCAAAAATGCTTCCTAAGAGTCGGGAATCTCAAAATGTAAGTATGTTTTATTTTGTCATTCTCTGTCTGTAGAAATAGTTCTGCTCTTTTTGCATAGCCTTCAGTTTGCTTTCTCTGGCCTCTACTCCCTCCGGGCCTCTACTTCCTCCCGGCCTCTACTCCCTCCGGGCCTCTACTTCCTCCCGGCCTCTACTTCCTCCCGGCCTCTACTCCCTCCCGGCCTCTACTCCCTCCGGGCCTCTACTTTCTCCTTGGAGTCACTGTTTTCCGGTAGATCACATCTCTCTAATTTGAAAGTTAATACACCAAGATATAATATTGAGATACTAGGTACTCATTACGTCGTGGGTTTCCACATATGATACGTTGTTCATAAATTAACCGATGTGGTTGTTTTCTCACTGGGTGATCATTTGTTTTTATCAATTTGTAAATATACTAGCAGTTTCAAATAAAACTACCATGATTTTTCAGTCTTTTTCCCCCTATTCTCATTTTGAGACAGTCTCTGTATGTAGACCAAAACTTACCTGAACTCACCGAGGCCCCTCTGCTCTGCTTCCCAAGTGTCCCCTCTGTGACCATGATTTTTTTTATAGCAGCAATGAGATTAGAAAGTTAAAACTCATTTTGTACAATCAATCCCTAGAAAACAACCAGGACATTAAAATTGGACTGTATAGAGCGCCTGGATTTCAGCTTGTGACTGTTATTGTGATTTGTGCTGTTCTTCTACAGTTGGAGGTCCTGTTCTGTTTGTTTGCTTGTTTGTTTTTCTTTCTGAGACAGGGTTTCTCTGTGTAACAGCCCTGGCTGTCCTGGAACTTGCTCTGTAGATCAGGCTGGCCTCGAACTCACGGAGATCCACCTGCCTCTGCCTCCAGAGTGCTGGGGTTAAAGGCGTGCACCACCACCGTCTGGCCAGTCTGAAGAAAGAATAGAATGGTCCCTGTCTCCTAAAGATGTTGGAAGATTTAGTGACTTCGTCTATGAAAGCTCTTTAGTGGACATACTTCACAAGTACAGCTATGATTGCAATTACTGTTCAAGTGAACGCCCAACTGGGACAATAATTCTTGTTTGTCAGTAGGCTTTTATCTGATAGTTGATTAAGAATTGAAGTCAGGGGGCTGCGGAGATGGCTCAGTGGTTAAGAGCACTGACTGCTCTTCCAGAGGACCTGGGTTCAATTCCCAGCAACCACATGGCAGCTCACAACTGTGTGTAACTCCAGTTCCAGGGGATCCAACATTCTCACACAGACATGCATGCAAGCCAAACACCAATGCACATAAAATTAAAAAATTGAAGTCAGTACTATTAAAAACACAAGACAAAGCCGGGCGGTGGTGGCGCACGCCTTTAACCCCAGCACTCGGGAGGCAGAGCCAGGCGGATCTCTGTGAGTTCAAGGCCAGCCTGGGCTACCAAGTGAGTCCCAGGAAAGGCGCAAAGCTACACAGAGAAACCCTGTCTCGAAAAACAAACAAACAAACAAACAAACAAAAAAAAAAAAAAAAAAAAACACAAGACAAAATAAAATAGTGTTAAGAAACTATGTTTTAGGGGTAGGGTATAGCTCAGGGGAGAGGACTTGCCAGCATGCATGAGGCCCCGATTTCTAACTCTGCTGCACAAAAGAAAACTCAAGCAGACATAAGTTGGTATGATGGTGTGTGCCAATAATTGCAGACTTCAGGAGGCAGAGGCAAGATAATCTCAAGTTGAAGGCCAGCCTCGGTTACATAGTTAGTTCTAGGCCACCCTGAGTTACCAAATGATACCCTCCCATTATTCAGCATATTAGGATTTTTTTCTTTTTTTATTTTTTTGAAAATATTTTTGTTTTGTTTTGTTTTATAGACAAGAGTCCCAAGTAGCCTGGGCTGGCCTTGAACTTACTAGGTAGCCAATGGTGACCTTGAACTTCTGACTGTCCTGCCTCTACCTCCATACTTTTCCATCACTGGTTAATTATGTGTCTGATGTGCTTGGTAAACTCGATATTGAGGAAAGAATCTTGTATTCTTTATTCAGGGTGTTTCACTGTGGTCTCATAGCTTGATGTTAGAGCTTACTTCTTAAGGGCAGCTTGGATAGATGGCTCAGTGATTAAAAGCATATTCTGCTCTTACAAGAGACCCAAGTTCTGTTTCCAATGCCCATATCAGGTGGCTCTCAACTGCCTGTGACTGCAGCTCCAGGGGTCCACTCCTCTAGCCTGCTCAGACACCTGCTCTCAAGTGCATGTACATGCACACACACACACACACACACACACACACACACACACACACACACACACACGTACACACATTCACATAACTTAACACAAAATGTAGGGGTGTGGTGGCACTCATCTTTAATCCCAGCGCTCAGGAGACAGAGGCAGGTGGAAATCTGTTAATTTGAGGCCAGCCAGGGCTACATAGTGAGATCCTGTTTCAAAAAGCACAAGTCTAGTTGTGAATTTATCTTCTCAGTTTTCAGATGTATCTTGTATGTGTGTTTTACATTTTGATTTATCTTCCATGTGTGTGCGTGTGCATGTCACCGTGCTCAGTGGAGGTCAGAGAACTTGCCAGAATCGGCTTCCTTCTTTCTCCGTGTGGGTCTTGGAGCTGGAGCTCAGATCATCAGGTGTTCTAGCCACTGAGCCACCTCAGCGGCCCTCATCACTCAGAAGGCTGAGGCAGGAGGATTGTGAGTTGGAGGCCAGGCTGGGCTATATAGTGAGACTCCGCCGTCCAGAAGCGGGGAGGGAAGTGGAGCACTTGCTGCTTTTGCAGAGGACCCAGGCTTGGTTCCCACACCCACGGGGCAGCTCATCACTACTTCTAACTCCAGTTCTAGAGAATCTGATGCCCCTTTCCGGCCCCAGATGCCAACAGGCACCATGTAGTGCACAGACATGCATGCAGGTGGACACTCACACATGTTCTTGAAAGAAAGAGCCATAGCATGAATAAAGATGAATAGAAATTACACTATTTTCATGGTTTCAGGCTGAAGAGTGTATTTGGCACCACCATCCACCCAGTTACTCGTTCCCCCAAATCAAGTATTCCAGGCTTAATTATTATCTTTCTTTCTTTCTTTCTTTTTTAAAAGATTTATTTATTTATTATGTATACAGCATGTATGACTGCAGGCCAGAAGAGGGCACCAGATCCCATTTCAGATGGTTGTGAGCCACCATGTGGTTGCTGGGAATTGAACTCAGGACCTCTGGAAGAGCAGCCAGTGCTCTTAACCTCTGAGCCATCTCTCCAGCCCCCTAATTATTATCTTTCTAGCCAGTGTGGTGTTGGAGCCCACCAAGGTTTCCTAGTGGCTTCACCCAGCAGGACTGCATAAGAGGATGATTGGGCCTCACTAAACACTCTGGTTTGGGGTGGTTAGTTATATAGCAATAGTAACTGGAGTTTGCTTCTCCCTTGCTGTGAAAAAACAGTAACAAAAAGCAGCTTGGGAGGAGTGGGCGTACTTCACCTCACAGGTGACAGTGTGTGATCGAGCGCAGTTAGGAGAGGAGGTGGCGGGCCACGGAGGCACACTGCTTACTGGCCTGTGTCCTGTGCCTTGCTCTTACACAGCTCGAGACCACCTGCCCAGGGGTGGCAGGGTCTCTCACATCAGTCACGAATCAAGAGAATTCCCCACAGACATGCCTGCAGGCCAGTCTGATGGAGGCAGTTCCTCAACTGAGCCTCTCCCTTATGTGACTAGTCTGTGTCAAGTTGACAAGCATTAACCAGCACAATAACTAGTTTAGTTAGTGCAATTACTGTTTTCTTCTCAGTGCCCTCCATTGAAACTTAACGGCCAGAACTAGACACCTTGCTCGCCGTCCTTCAGCACTGGGAAAAGGGCCTTGTACATGAGTGCTCAGTACATTTCCTGCATTATTGAAAGGACAGTTGACACTTCAGGCAGACATGTAGCCCATCAGCTAGAAGGATGAAAGACGCCCGGGGTGTTATTCTTAGCGCCTGCTTCTCTTACCACCCACTGACTGAGCTGAGTTTCAGACCCTCCCATGCCTTGTGTGAAATTTAATGAGCTGGTTATTTTTTTTTCTTTTTTCTTTTCTTTTCTTTTCTTTTTTTTTTTTTTTTTTTTTTTTTTGAGACAGGGTTTCTCTGTGTAGCTTTGTGCCTTTTCTGGAACTTGCTTTGGAGACCAGGCTGGCCTCCAACTCACAGAGATCCTCCTGGCTCTGCTTCCCAAGTGTTGGGATTAAAGGTGTGCGCCACCACCGCCCAGGAGCTGGTTATTTTTTAAAGATATTTATTCATTTATTTAAATGCATTTATTTAATGTGGATGTGTGTGCGCCACGCACATGCAGGTGCCTGCAGAGACCAGAAGACAAAAAGCTGCGTGGTGGGTTCTGGGAGCTGCACCCAGGCCCTTTGCAGACAGTCTCTCCAGCCCCCAAAGGGCTAGTTCCTGAGATGCACCTGTCGTAGTGTCTGCACATCATGCAGTCAGTCTGCAAGCGGGGGGGATAAAGTGACCCAGAGCCTGTGCGCACGTTTGCTGCCTGTGGCTGTAACTCTGTAGGAGCAGGAGCATGTGGTTTGTTTATTGTGGCTGCGGGTTTTAGAATGTGTTTAGTGTCCCACTTTGAATAACCGACAGTTTTAATTGTTCATTTTTAGCCTCCTTTATTATTAGTCTCCGTGCTTTACTGAACTGGCGCTCAGGGCCCAAATTTGAGTCACCCAGGACGCAGTCGTCTTCTCTGTGAAGTCACAACAGGAAGGGCTGGAGGAGGGCCCCCTGGGAAGCGTGTAGACGCGAGGACCTGAGCTCGGGTCCCAGCACTCACACCACAACCAGGCATGTAGTCCATGCCTGTAACCCCAGCACGGGCGGCGGCAGGTCCCAGGGGCTCTCTGGTCAGCCAGTCTAGCTGAAATAGTGAGCTGCACCTTTAGTGACTGTCTCAGAGAGGGATTGAGGAAAGCACCCCATAGCAACCTCTGGCCTCCATGTATACCTGCCTAGGCAAGCACACCGTCACACATACACCATGTACATGTGTGTGCACACATGGACACACATCCTCACACTTATATACATCATGTACATGTGTATGTACACATGAACTCATACACCCTCACACATTCATCATGTGCACATATGCATATACACACACAAACACACATGAATACACATATATACACAAGCATAAATGTACACCATCACATGCATACACCTACATATGCATACACACATATACCACATACAAGCACACACCACACACATACATATACAAATACACATATACACGAGCATACAGACATACATGTACACATTTCCTTACACACATACACACAAGTATTCATACATATACACATGTTCACACATGCATACACACAATACACTCATACATGCACACCCTCACACATGCATACACCACACACACCCTTATACATGCACATAACACAGATACATGAATACACATATACGTGAACATATACACACTCACACATGCACATGGACACCCTCACATGCATATGCATACATATACATACATGCCTTCACATATGAATATACCACACACACATGTATACACACACAAACACATATACACCACAGGACACACATGTATTTGTACACACATACACATACATGCACACACATCCATACATGCGTGTGTGTGTGTGTGTGTATATATATGTATACACACATACACACACACACACACACACACACACATGCACGCACAACTGATAAGCAAGGAAGAAAAGATAAGAAAAGGAAGACAGGACATGAAGAACCTGCTGTGGAGGCTCACACCTGTGCTCTTGGCACTTTGGCAAGAAGTTGGTGAATTCAAGACAACTTGGGCTGCAGAGGAAGACCCTCTCAAAATAACAAAATAGGCAGCTCTGTGAGAAGCCAACACCCACGCTCTTGGGTGCATCATACTTTTTTCTGAGTGCCTTTCTTTCTCTCAGCCCTGGTGCTTAAAATATCTCAGTAAACTTCAGCTCTCCACAAAAACCAGAAGCTACAGGAAAAAAAAAAAGAATTCGTGTGGATATTCTAGAAAACCAAAAACCAATTCTACTAGTCAAGATTGGTCAGGTTATGCCGCAGTAATAATTCAAGTTTTCAGTGGCTTAAACACACTAGCTTTTTTTTTTTTTTTGACACCTGCCCATTTAAGGCTGTCTGTGTTATCATCCTCCTCATTCCAGAACCCGGACACCTAAAATGCTGCCAGTCACAGTGATGGGGTGGAGAGCTGTGAGGACCAGGACAGCTTGTAAAGCTTTTGCTCCGACTCGATCACTTCCTGCCTCCCTTTTAAAGTTTATTAGTGTGTGCGCGTACGTGAGGGTTCCTGTTGTGTGTGTGCATGTGAGCATGTCATGGCGTCCGTCTAGGTCGTGAGGATAGGCTAAAGTCGTCATACTTTCACAGCGAGTGCTCCCCCCTCAGCGCTCTGCTCATCAGCAGCCCGGCAGACGTCCCTGAGCTCAGGAGAACAGGGGAGGCCGTCTTACCAGCACTCGGAAGGAGAGACTGTTCTCCGACAGCTCTTCTGGCCGCCGTGCTAAGGATGCTGATGGCTTCCAAGCTAGAAATGAGTTTTAACACAGCAGTGCAAACTGTCTCTGCCTGGCTTCTTTTTTGAAAGCCTAGGTCCTTCGTGGCAGTTCTGTGTGATGCTCCTGTTGATTATTTTCTTAGAATTACGGGAGGGCTCTAAGTCTCCATGACTCACGCCTGACTCATGCTCTCTTGGCTTTCATTTTAAGAAATGAGTTTTTCTTTTCAGTCACCACGTGTGTGTTAATACTTGGTGATGTGAGGTGGCTTGGAGGGGACAGGAGCAACACGCAGCTTTTCACTTGGGAAACGAAAGAATAAAAGTGGAAAGGTTCTTAGCCGCGGTTTCTCTCATTATCTCCCACACCCCACACCTGCCCGTGCGTCACTCCGGCTCTTGTTCTTCTGCAGCCTGATTTTAGATCTCCAGTGTTCCTAAGCCCCTCTAATAGAGGGAGTGTGGGGGGAAAGCACACCGTTTTAGTTAATCTTGCTAGCTGTTCCCAGCTCTGCTCCCTTTTTTCTGCAACTAACGGAGAATTGGTTAAAATGGCTTTGGCAGAATGAAAATTTATAGTGTAATTTAAAAGAATTATGGCCAGACATCAGCACTGAATGCCTCCGTGTTTGCAGCTTGCTTAGGGCAGTGAATGGAAAGCCCTTTGGTTGGAAAGCTGCAGAATTAATTCTGATTGCCATCTCTTAGTTGCTTTTACTACAGTGAGAGGAAAATGGAGGCAGGGCATTAGCCATTAAAGGTCATTTGATAGAGCGTTTACTTGGCAGCGAGTTCTTTGTATTTTATTTCTCTGCACTGATTTACATAACCTCTTGTTAATGTGTCAGTCCCAGGAAGCAGTGCAGATGCTGTAAGCTGGGCTCATGGCTTATGTGTGTATAACTTTGTCCCCTCACTCCATGCTGCAGAAATGTTGGATTGTCATCATTAGGGCTTGATGCTGTTTCCGTAATGTGAACGCGGTGAGGAAGCTCAGCTCCTGCTGTTTACAGCAGCAATGGTACATGTGGAAGTGGAACTCTCTAGGGCATCTTCTTTGAAGTACTCTTCTGGGGGTGGATTCTTTCTCCCTCTTCACCGTCACCCCAGACGGTGCCTTTACAGGAAGCTTGCCCTGGTCCTGGGTCCCCAAACTGGCTTGTGCTACTTTTACCCTCAAGGAACATATTGCTTCCGTGTGAGGGTTTTTCTTTTTCTGTTTTTCCTTTGTTTGTCTGGAGAAATGTTTCAGTTTTGTTGTTGTTGTTGTTGTTTGTTTTCCTACATTGGAATCTAGAATCAAAAATTGTTGTTTCCACTTTGGTTTGAAATTTTTGCACTACAGATAACTGGAATGGTAGGTGACTGGACATGATAGCTAAATATTGTTTCATTTTGATCAGCTGGTTAGCAGTAGATGTTTTTCTCTGTTCCAACAACAGGCAGTTGACTTTTCTTTTTCTTTTTTTTTTTAATGTCTCCGGGTGTTTTGCCTGTGTGCTTATCTGTGCACCACATTTGTGGGATGCTAGTGGAAGCCAGAAGGATTCAGATCCCTTGGCACTGGGTTGCAGATCCCTTGGCACTGGTTGCCATGTGGCTACTGGAAATTGAACCTGAGTCTTCTGGAAGAGCAGCCATCTTAACTGATAGTCCATTCCCCTGTCAGTATTTATTTTTTTATTTTTAAGATTTTTTTTTTTTTTGAAACAGGTTCTCACTGTTTAGCTCTGGCTGTCTTGGAACTCACAACCAGGCTGGCCTCGAACTCTCAGAGATCTGCCTATCTCTGCCCCTCAGTTGCTGGGATTAAAGGTGTGTGCCATCACACCAAACTTTTTTTTTCTTTTCTAGCCCCTCACTTGGTCCCCCTGACAATATGTTTAAGGAATGCAGTTACTCAAGTATTTTTGAATTAAACTTTAATTCAGAAAGTTTGTGTGAGTCACTCAAAATGAACCAAGTTTTTATTTAACATTTCTGATTTCAAGATTAAGAACCATGTAGGGAAGGAATGAACTGACTTCCAGAAATTGTCCCCTGACTTGCACACACACATGCACATGCATGTACACACACACACACACACACACACACACACACACACACACACACACACTGAAAGAATGTATTTTAAAAGAGCAGCGGGAAAGTTGGCTCGGCAGTTAAGAGCACTGGCTGCTCTTACAGAGAACTGGGGTTTGATTCCCAGCACCCACATGGTAGCTCACAACCATCTGTAACTCTTGTTTCAGAGAATCTAATTCCCTCTTCTGGCCTCCAACAGGCACACATGTGGTACAAAGACATACATGTAGGCCAAACACCCATACACATAACAATGAATAAATAAAGTGGCACAGTGTTTACATATAGCCTGTAGACATCATCCTATATTCGTCAATTGAACTCTTAGGTTATTTATAATCACTAATACAATTTAAATAGTTCTCTAGGAAATAGTGACACAATAAGAGTCTGTACACATCTGGCTTTGATACATTTTAAAAATATATTTTCAGTTCATGGTTGAATTTGAGGTTGGAGAATCCATGGATACTGAGCACCAACAATATATGAATTTAAACCTCTTTGGCATAACTGTAAGCGATGTAAATGTTGGCTGTGATGTAGAGACATAGCTCTAGGAAGGATCATTAGCTCTGTATCTTCCTCTGGCACGAGGCCCGTGTGAGACCAAGGCACATGGAGTAAGTGCATGGTGCTGTCCAGCATGTCACAGGTTCGTTTGCAAAGTCCACTCGGGCCAGCTCGTCTGTTCCCCTTGATTTGATTCCATCTGGATTTAAATTTAGTCCGATAATGTTTCTATTCCTCATCACATTTTGTTTGAGGGTTTTGTTGTCATTATTTTTAGATGTACTTTATGTTTTAATTATGTGTATGTGGGGAAGTATGTATACATGAGTGCAGGTACTACCAGAAGCCAGAAGAGCATCAGGGCCCCAGGAGCTGGAGTTACAGGTGTTGTGAGCTGCCTGGTGACTGCATCATCGCCCCAGCTCCTGATCACACATATTTATAAGTGCTCATAATTATTCTTTTTTTTCCAGCTCACACATATTTTAAAATTAAGATATTTTAAAAATAAAACTCTAGTAGTATAATCCTAGACACTGATGTTGCTGCAATCCAATGAAAATTTTTGCATGTGTATATGTGTGTAGTTTGCATGCATGGGTGTTTGCATGTTCACATGTGTGGGTACATGTGCGTAGGGGATTGAACTCAGATCATCAGGCTTGGCAGCATGCAGCTTTACCTGCTGAGGCGTCTCACCAGCCCCAAAGCAAGCAATTTTTATAGCCATATGGGTTTTTAAAGTAATTTTAGGGTAGAAACTTATTTTTTAAATTAAATATACAAAACTCACTTTAGAGGAGTAGAACTTGGTCCTAAAACTTCAAAATAGATACTGGCCGGGAGGTGGTGGCGCACGCCTTTAATCCCAGCACTTGGGAGGCAGAGCCAGGCGGATCTCTGTGAGTTCGAGGCCAGCCTGGGCTACCAAGTGAGTCCCAGGAAAGGCGCAAAGCTACACAGAGAAACCCTGTCTTGAAAAATCAAAAAAAACAAAACAAAACAAAAACTTCAAAATAGAGGTTTGTTATGTTGCCATAGCGACTGTTATGTTATCAAGGAATTATATTGGCGTAATGATGCTTTAATTTGCTTATAGTATGACTTTTATTTATTTTCTGTGGGGTTTGTTTGTTTTTGAGACAAGAATTTATGCTGTAGCCCAGGCTGGCCTTGACCCTCCTGCCTCTGTAGCCCCAAAGCTGGGACTTTTAAAAAATGTTAATTAGACCAAGGAGAAAGTGTTAATTGGAAAAAAATGAGACTAAAAGTAATCCAATAGACTATCAAAGCAGTAAAGTTGACCTTTTTTCTCTCTAGGGAATCTGAAACATCACCCAAACCCCAAACAAATCACTGATGGTCTAGATTCCTGCGACCAAAATGGAAATAGTGAACTTGACCCGTGTATCTTAAACCAGCTGACATTAGCAGCATTTAAATTCTAGCTTATCGAGGTTTTGGATGTGCCAACAGAGATGATATTTTAGTGTGACTGTTTATCAAGGTGAGGAAACAGCATGGCCAAAACAACTTGGGGAGGAAAGGGTTTATTTAGCACATGCTTCAGCATTGCTGTTCACCACTGAAGGAAGGCAGGACAGGAACTCAAACAGGGCAGGAGCCTGGAGGCAGGAGCTGATGCAGGGGCCATGGAGGGGGGCTGCTCACTGGACTGTTCATCCTGCTTTCTCAGTTTACTCTTTCTTACAGAACCCAGGACCACCAACCCAGGGGTGACACCACCCACAATGAGCTGGGCCCCCCGATCAAACACTAATGAAGAAAATGCTCAATAGATTTCCCTACAGCCTGATTTTATGGAGACATTTCTCAGTTGAGGCTCTCTCCCCTCAGATGACTCGAGCTTGTATTGACATAAAACTAGCCAGCTCGGTGAGTCAAGCAGACCCGAGGCCTGGGCAGATGCTTTACAGCTGAGCTGTCCGGTCCCAGCAGGCTTCTTTAATCTATAAGCTCAGGGCATGCTGGGAAAGTCGAGCTAATCCATGGCTCCTTATTCTTAGAGAGTTAAGAGCTTGGAGCTGGAGCGGTGGCTCAGCAGTTAAGAGCACTTACTGCTCTTGCAGAGGACCCAGGTTTGGTTCCCAGCACCCACAAGGTGGCTCACAGCCACCTGTAACTCCAGGTCCAGGGGATCTGATGGCCTCTTCTGACCTTCATGGGCACCAGGAGCTCATGTGTAAACATACATACATGCAAGCAAAGCACTCATACACATAAAATAAAGACGTCTGTATTTTAAAAAAGTTAACAGTTGGGTATAGTAGCAAGAGGCTAGGGTAGGGGGATCATAGTTCTAGGCCAGCCTGGGCTACAGAATAAGACCTTGTCTCAGGAAAATCACCAGACTGAAAAGGATAAAAAGTCAAATAGTCACATCTGGTCCCTCAGGGGCGAGGTAAGAGACTCTGGGCAGTAGATGAGGATCATTGGCTCGTAATCAGGGCTTGACTAAGGAACACGGTGGGCAGGACTTGGGGATTTTTCTTACTCTTCATCCTTCATGTCCTGGTAATAGAGAAGCCAAATCGCCCTGGGCTGAACAGTGCCAGGCTGACTGCTTCTCTCTGTCACTGCCTCCCCACCCACTCCGCTGGCCTGACACATGTGAGTTCTCTTTTGTCATGTGACTGGTGCCTGCGCCTCTTAGAGTTACTGTTATAGGTGCCAGCTTGTGAATGAAGGCCAGCCGTCAGGGAGCTGAGATTTAGTAACGTCATCCAGGATGTTAAGTAGAAAGCTGAATGAAGTTAGATTTGTTTTCACATTAATTTCTTTCCAACTTTCCAGAAAGGCACACCTTTCACAATACTCCCAACTTCTCGAGCCACGTTCACCAAGAGCTCAGCTGTCAGGTTTTGTTGCCAGGTTCCTGATTTGTTATCTCTCCGCAGAATCTGAGTGCTGAGTTGTTCCCATCTTAATGTGTCCGTGTGATAAGTATTTAGGGTGTGGTGGGACGGACTGTGAATCATGAGTGTGTGTAGCTTGCTTCTATGACAATATATTAAAACATCCCCCTTAGGAATGTCACAGGTAGAGGCCACTATGGAATAGCACCAATTTTAACAACAACAACACAAAAGAATTTCTTGTCGGGATGCAGTGACTCCATGTTGGAAGTAAATGTTTTCCTGTGTGGAAAGCTATGTAAATGACTCTTACAGTGATAAGGTTTCAGTCATCGTTAGTTCTGTGGTGACACATATTTTAAAATAGCACTTTTCTTTTAAAATAATTGTTTCACACTTGTCCAGGCTGATATTTTCTCCCAGCCCCAGATAATTGAAACTATTAGATTAAAGGCAGTTCAGTTCTTCAGGTTGTACTTGTTTGGTTTTTACTTTGTTTATTTTTTTTTCAATAATTCACATCTTTTTTTCTGGGTAGTATTGGGAAGAGTATCTGGCTCTATTTTAGGTCACCCCTCTCCAAAGAGGATACTCTGTATTTTCAGTCATTTCAATTCATTTTGTTCTAGAAAAGATAAGATGGCTATAATCACACAATACAGAAAATAGAACAAATTTAGAAGTTAAAAAAACAAACAAACATAAGACAGGGAAAAATAAAGTTAGGAAAACAGAAGGTTTGTTGGTTTGGAAAATGCATACATGATCTCTTAATTTGGCTGGAGTTCTGTCAGCAGATATAGATGGAACATGATCTGAGCAAGCCCTTATAAACAAGGCTCTCCATCTCATCGGCTCGGGCGTCATTGTGAGCACCCACTCCATTCTAAACATGGTTTCGTACACGAGGATTCTGAAAGGGAGAGACGAGAGCGACCGAGCTTAGAGACTGGGAAGTCTGGAGGCACACCCCGTCCTGGTCTGTCTTCCCAGTCATCTCTTTCTATAAGACTCATTAGTTTAGACAATTCACATCGTTCTTAAGATTAAATAGGAATAAATTGTTGAAGGAAAGTGTTATTCCTCCTTGAAACTAAAGGGATTTTTTTTTTCAGTGAGCCGTCAGGGTGCAGGCCTGTGAGGCATTCTTTGTCATTCATAACCCTGTTGTTAGGTTGGAGTGAATGGACTGTGTGAGAACTGTGGAAAGGCATGGGAAGAATGAGCACAGGAGCTCTGAAGGGTCGATTCCCTTGGTAATTCAGCACCACTGATGTCACTGTCAGCGGCGGTTCACAGGAGGCATAGGAGTTCATTCAGCTTTGTTTGTGTGTACCATGTCCAGGGCGGACACTTAGATTGGGCAACCTCTGTAGAAGCCAGACTACCTGTAGCTCTTCAGGGGTGGGACTGAGTGGAATTACTTGTCCATGTTGGCATGTGACCTGGTGGTGTAGTCATGTTGGTCTGGTTCATATTATTGAGAGTTCATAGGCTAATCTTAATGTTTCATTCTCTAGGCGCTACCCTCCTGGGCATAATTTATTGTCTGCAGGGAAACCCTCTTAAAATTTCTTCTGATCTGTTTAGGAAAGAGATACAGGTAATCTTACAAAATTTAAGGTTGGAGAATAAGTGGAAACAGCAGTCTCTCTTCAAATAAACCAAAACAACCCCACAAAATATACATAATGTCTTAAGAGTTTCTATCTCTTACCAGAATAACTTAGGGGTGAAAACCCCAAAGCCACAGCAGCCCCCTGGCTACAGGACACGAGTGTACCTAACAACACAGCAGCCCCCTGGCTACAGGACACGAGTGTACCTAACAACACAGCAGCCCCCTGGCTACAGGACACGAGTGTACCTATCTCAACACAGCAGCCCCCTGGCTACAGGACACGAGTGTACCTATCTCAACACAGCAGCCCCCTGGCTATAGGACACGAGTGTACCTATCTCAACACAGCAGCCCCCTGGCTACAGGACACGAGTGTACCTAACTCTCAATGACTTTCTGGTATTTTATTTTAGCTATTTTATTTCATTATCTGTTCCCTGATCATCACTGTGACATGTGATTGGAGTGAAAACATCCCCTAACAGCTGGCTCTTTATTATTTTAGTTGTCATTAAATCCTGGCTTCTATGAATTACTTTGTGTAAGGATGCCAGGCTGTAGACATAAGCCAGGTCATGCTCCACACCTGTATACACACACCCACATTCTGTAGTATCTTTAAACACTAGTCCTTATCATGCTTTATCACGAGTATAGTTTTAGTATTAGCCATAGAGATAAGAATCAAAAAGTTCAGTACCACTGCAGGGTGCAGCTAACAGACTTTGAATGTTAAATACATTTATGCATACATACATTCTCACACATGCATATTTATGGTGCATATGCTTTGCTTTTCTGAGACTTTGCTTACTAGGTAACCCAGGATAACCTAGAACTTACTATTTAACCAGGGTGTCCTCCAACTCAAACCCTCCTGCTCTGCCTCCAGTGTGTTGAGATGACAGATATGTACCAACATGCCTGGTTTAATAAATATGTTTTGGGGGCTAACAAGATGGCTGAGTGGTTAAGGCACTTGTCACCAGGGCTGTGACCTGAGTTGACAGATGGAACCCACAAGGGGAAAAGACATCACCACTCATGCAAGTTGTCGCCTAACTGCCACATGGCCTCTGTGCAGACGCACACCCACACATGGATGTTTGTTGGCTGCGTACTTTTGAGACAGGCTCTCACGTAGCCCACACTGGCTGCCAAGGATGACCTGAGTGCCTCTTCCTCCTGCGCCTATCTCCCGAGTGCTGGGATTACAGGCACGCACCACTAAATATCTTCCTTTTCAGAAGAATAATAGAATAATATGGGGGCCTAAGTATTTTGTCATCCACATTTCAGAAGCTAGGATGTATAGGCCAGTTCTTGATGTTACTGGTACTTTTTATAGCTTCTTAAATTATAAAAGTAACATTTTTTTTTTTACTTTAGAAAACGTAGAACACAAAAATAATCTCACCACATATAGCCAATTTTTTAACTTTGTTATATTTCCACTTCTTTTTAAAAGATTTATTTTTATCATTTTATTATGTGTAGGTGTGTGTGTCTGCATGTACCCACAGAGGTCAGAGGCTTTGCATCCCCTGGAGCTGGAGTTATAGACTGTTGTGAGCCATATGACCTGGGTGCTGGGATCTGAACTCAGGTCCTCTGGAATAGCAGCAAGCACTCCTAACCACTGAGCCATCTCCCCATCCTGTATTTCCACTTGATGGCTTGTTTTTCAGATGAAATCTCATGTGACTCCGACTGACCCCAAACTCAGAATGCATCTGAGGATGACCTTGAACTCGTGACCCTCGCGCCTCCACTGTCTGAGTGCCGGGATTGTGTGCATACACCACCACTCCTGGTTCACTTCCTTTCCCTTTGAGATGGCGTCCACGGCATGCACTCCGCAGGCCTTTCCATGCTTCTCTTTCTTTCCATCAGGTTGAGACACTCTGCACCTAGACATACAGCTTGATTTTGGTTTTGGTTTTCTTTCAGCTGGTAAGGTCTTTTCTACAGAATTAAATATTTTGGAAACCATTCTGAATGAGTAATAACTACTTTCCTACCGGTCATGTTTAGACTGTTCCTGGTTTGTAAAATATTAAAGTGATGGCGTGGGGCTGGGGAATGGCTCTATGCTGGCCAAACATGCACCGAGCAGCACATGAACTGGGTTTAGTAGTGAGAGCTTGGAATCCCGGCACTGGAGGTGGAGGCAGAAGGTGCAGAAGTTCAAAGTCATCCTCTGCTACATGGCTAAGGCCAGCGTGGATATGCATGAGACCAAAAGCGATAGAGCCATCCAATGCCATAACTCTTGGCGTTGCATGAAACCTGTGTTCAGTCGCTGTGTATGAGTGAGGAAGGCAGGTTCTGCATGTCAGAGCGCTCCTCAGACAGTCGGATGACTACCTTGCCCTCCACTTGCGTGCGCACAACATTTCTGTGTGCCAGGAAATAGTGTGTGTGGGGGGGGGGGAGCCAGTGCTTTTGTTGGCTGAGCCGTCTCTCCAGCCCACCGCGTGTTTTTATGGAGAGCAGAGTCAGGGAGTTTAGAACAGTCTTGATGATGAACCCCCACACCCGGCTTGTGTGTGTGTGTGTGTGTGTGTGTGTGTGTGTGTGTGTGTGTGTGTGTGTTTCCTCTTGGGTACCTACCCGAGTGTAGAATTGCTTGGGTGTATGAGAACTCTCTAACCTTTTGGGGAACTGACTGTTTTCCGAAGGGCTGCAGCATTTTGCATTCCCACTGAAAGTATGAGGTTCGAATCTCTTGTGTCATTACCAACACAGCCTATGATCTGCTGATGAAGTTATTTCAAGTGATTTTGCTTTGTACTTCTCTGATATTTAATGATGTTGATCATCTTTTAATATGCTTATTAGCCATTTATATGCATTTCTTGGAGAAATACTATTTTTACTTTCCTACTTAAAATTTGATTAATTTTGTTTTACAATAAGTTGGGAAGTTTTCTCAAATATATTTTGGCTACTAGGTCCTTACCAGATAGAGAAATGATTCACCAAACCTTCCTCCTATTCTGTAGCTATCGTTACTTTCTTTAAAAATGTTTTATTACATTTATTTATTGTTTGTATGTGTACGTGTGTGTCTGTCAGGACAACTTTCGGGGGTCAGTCAGTTCTCTCCTTCCACCATGTGGGTCCTGGGCAGTGATCAGCTTGTCAGGCTTGGTGGCACATGCCCCTACCTGAGGAGCTATCTTGCCAGCCTCTCTTTACCTTCTTGAAGATTTCTGCCTCTTCTTTCCCTAAAAAAATTTATAGTTTTACATTGAATTTCTTTGATCTGTTCGTGTTCATTTGTTTGTTGGTTTTGTTGTTGTTGTTGTTTTTCAAGATAGGGTTTCTGTGTGTAGTCCTGGCTGTCCTAGAACTTGCTCTGTAGCCCAGGCTGGCCTCAAACTCAGAGACCTACCTGCCTCTGCCTTCCAAATACTGGGATTAAAGGCCTGCGCCACCACCGCCCAGCTTGTGTTCCTTTTTAAACTATGGCATGAGTAGAGTAACTTTATTCTTCAGTCTGTGGATATCCGTTCCTCACACTGAGAACTCTGTAACATCACTGGCTAACTCACTAGGAAATTGCTGTGTACCTGTGTGCCTGTTAGCTTTGTCAGTTTGACACAAGCTGGGGACATCAGGGAAGAGGAACAGCAGGTGAGGAGATGCCCACTCCAGATTGGCCTGTGGGCAAGAGTTGATGATTGATGTGGGAGGGCCCAGCCCACTGTGGGTGGGGCCACCAGGGCAGGCGGTCCTAATCATATTAAAAGAAGCTGAGCAAGCCACATAGATTCTCCCATGACCTCTGCTTCAGTCCTGCTTCATGTCCCTGCCTTGAGCCCCTGCCCTGACTCCCTTCACGATGGACTGCCATCTGATGGTTAAGCCAAACAACCTTTTCCTCCCCCAGAGTTGCCACTGGTCATGATGTTTCATCACAGCAATAGAAACCAAACTAAGAGAGCCTGCTTACTGCTTACATCAGAACACACCTCTGTTGCCTCGAAAGGAAAGGCGTCAGTTTCTGGAAATGGTACAGAAAAACTTTCCTAAGTGGGAGCTTTTCACATGGACTCTGATTTATTATTTGTCTGCGTTTTGTTTTTCTACCAGGCAGGAAGTGACTAGAAAAGAGACTCTTAGACGCTCTCAAAATCCACCTGCTGAAATTCTCCTGCCTCCTCCTTTGCGTGACCGCCTTCTCCTGTGTTTTGTCTCTCTGTGCATCTCGTAGGATGTCGCTAGGCATGGTACCTGCTCAGCTAGTCCAGGATGACCTCAGCTAGGAGATCCTTAACCTGCTGTACCTTCTCCCGGGTCAGCTAGGCTCATAGTTCCGGGCATTGTGCCATGGCATCTTTTGCGACCATTGATCCCACCTGCCCCATCTCACTCCACTTTTTTCCTGGTTCAGATTGAAACACCTCTGACAGAGCTGAGGAGTTTGGAATCATGGGATGTCATTTGACATATGTTCACATTCTGTGTGTGAGCAACTCTCAGAGATAACAATTCTTCCTTATGTTCTGCCAGACCTGTCCTGAAATTCGATTGGACAACAAGCTCCAAGTTTCTCTACATGGACGTAGTGGGTAAAAGAACCGGTACCGTAATTGTCATGTGGAGGAGAATAGCACCTCTGCTAATTCTCCATCTCTCTGATAACAGCTTTCTAGGAGGAATGAGATGCTTTCCAACACAGAAACCGCCACACTATTGGGAAAAATACTCCTGTCCCTCAGGATCACTGATTGCCCGGTGTCCTTGCCTGCTTCATGTTTCCCAGCTTAAAGGGAGCCGTTTCATGCTCTCATTAACCATCGTGCTATGGATAGACATGGAGAGAATCTCCTCCAGGAGGGCTGGGAGCGGGTAAGAAAGACTGAGGAACTGTAGTACTGGTCTTCTCCCACACAGGAACCATTCAGACAGATGAGGACAGCTTTTGTCTATTTCCCTGAATCGGCTTTTTTTTTTTTTTTTTAATAAACACTTGGATTTCAGTTATTCCTCTCTGACAGAGTTTTCATGTTATCCTTTCCGCAGATATTTATTGAGGACCAAATATGTGCTAGATACTGTGTTAGTGGTGCAGGGATAAATATCCCAGAATCCTTGTCATCTAATATTTGATCTGAGGAAGGGATAAACAAACTGTAATCAGTATTTTGATCAGTTTAAGATGCTCTAGGCGGGGCTGGAGAGAGGGCTCAATGGTTAAGAGCATACTGCTTTTGCAGAGGACCAGATTTCAGTTCCCAGCACCTACATGGCAGCTCACAACCATCTGTAACTCCATTTCTAGGGTATCCAGTGGTCTCTGAGGGCATGAGACATGACCATACATATATTCAGGCAAACACTCATACACATACAATAAAAATAAATAAAGCTTTAAAAACATAACTCAGCATTAGTTAATATTCTAGTTGTGCTGAACAGTGAGTTTTTTGGTGCTACTTTAAATGTGGTCCTGCCCTTAACTGTACAACCAGCAACCACATACAAGATCCATCCTTGACCATTTCTTGACCTCTCTCTCTTGAGGCTGTCACTCTGAAGATGAGTATATGAAGACACAGATATGAGCCAGGCATAATGATGCATGCCTATAATCCAGCACAGGGGACGGAGGTAGGACCTAGGCCCTGTTGAAAAATAAAGACGAAATGTTAGAGACATTTCTGTAACTGAGTAGAGCTCTGTCAGCAGATGTGTGTGTAGTACATGAAGTTCCAGTGTTGGGAGCCCCATAGGGTCCTTTTGTGACCAGGGACTATGTCTGTGGCATACTCTTGGTGGGGTCACTACTCCCTCGCCTTCTGTGGTCTGAACTGGTGTTCTGGTACTCCAGATCCCTATTTCTCTCTTCTTTAAACATTGCAGCCATCTTTGTGCATCTCCTGGCTTCCACACTCTCTTCTTCAAAGATTCCATGGTGTGTGTGCGTGTGCATGTGTGTGCGCGCGTGCGCGCTCTCGGTCTCAGAGTAAAATTCCCCTAGAAGAGTGTACTCTACTGAAGCAACTTCCTATCATGTCATTTGCATTTCTTAACTGCTGAGCCATCTCTCCAGCCCTCTAATTTTATTTTGAATCTTTGCTTTCCATCTGTTTTGTGTTTCTTGGGATTACAAATTACACTCATCTCCCAGGCTAGCAAGATGGCTCAGCAGGTAAAGGCGTTTGCTGCCCAGCCTGCTGACCTGGGTTCTATCCCCAGGTCCCGCATGGTGGAAAGAGAGAGCTGACTCCCCAGAGTTCTCTGACCTCCACACGCACACCGTGACATGAATGGCCCCCACCCCCACCGCCGCCGCCACCATACGTACATACGCACAGAAGTAAGTAAGTGTAGTAATGTACAGAATTTTAAAGCAAAGCCAGATTATACACATCCTGTCTTGGAGTTCTGTGAAACTCGGCCCCTTAGGTCTAGGACTCTCCTTTACCAAAGTCCCTGCCTTCACTGTTACAAAGACCAAGCCAGCAAGCACGCCTCTTCCACACCGCCTCAGTTTCCTCCCCTCAGTCATGGTAGTCCTGACTAGACATTCTCTTTGTTGTTTGATCTGCTTTCTGAGAAATGAAATTGTCGATATGGTATCAGTTTACCAGGTGCTCAGCTTTTACCGGAACGAAACCCCTCCGTGGTGCTGGGAGAGGGGCTGTTTCCTTTCACTACGGTGTTCTCTGTGTGTCTCTATCTGTCCTGTGATCTGGGTTAGGAAATCTTCACTGTGCCCTGACTACAGCCCTATCATTAGACTAGAGATCGCTTTCCAGTTCATGAGTCTCGGAGACATTTGCCTCTTGTTTTAACTTTCCAAGTACGCTTTCCTTGTTAAGTCTGTTCTAGAGATGATTAGGAATGAAGCCAGTGGCCTGTGTGGATATGTTATTGGAAGACTTCACCGTGTTCATTATTGAGGCACACTAGTGTCTCTGTGTGGGAGCGCTGCTCTTTTTTAGATGGTTTGAAGAGACGTCAGCCTCTCCCTCCTCGGTGCTTACTGTTACCCAGCTCTTCCCACTCATTTCCGCAAAGACATGGCAAATTTGGAGGAAATGAGCACTTCCAGAACCTAGGCAAGCAGACTATCCCCCACATAGGGATCACAACTAGCATGGTAGAGGTGGAGTTAGAAATCATGTGGCGACGTCCCGACGGAGCTCCTTACGAAACATAAATGCCGCATATTGTTGTCACACTGTGTACCCAGAGACCTTTGCAGTACTTGGAGTCAATTTTGTTTGATTTTTCAAGATGGAGACTCAATCTCAGCTCAGACTGTTCATGAACTGTCAGCAAGCCTTGACCTGTTGGGTTCTGAGAATATAGATGTGAGCCAACAGCCCAGGAAAAATTTCCTTAAATAAACACTTGAACTATGGAGAATAGATCTCACTTAACAAGCACTCATGTACAATTTACTGTGTGTAAAATGATTTATAAACAATAATTTATTTAATCATCATGAAAAAATCTCTCTTTTCTTTTTATTTATTTTGGTAGTATGGGGGTTTGTTTTGGTTTTATTTTTATTTTTCTGAAATAGACTTCACTATACAGCCCTGTGGAATGTATGGCAATCCTCCTGCCTCAGTCTCTTTAGTGTTGGGATTATAGGCTTGAGCTGCTGCTCGGCTCTTCTCTCTAGTTCTGAGAAGGAATTGTAATGGATCCCTCTTACCTATGTTAAAAACAGTGTACAACAACTTAACACATTGCTATGATGGCTTCTTGGTAACGTGGCTGCCTCAGTGACCTGGGATGCCATCATTCAGGTCCCTCCAGTGCGCCTCTGTAGGCTGAGCCTGTCTGTTAGCTTTTAATGTTCTTCCTCCTCTTCCGTCCTCTCTCCTGAACAGGAGGAGGCCCCAGAATGGAGCCCTTTACACTTTTCCCAGCATTCTCATCTCCTGGCACAGTCCTGATTTATCTTAGAACAAAATGAACAGAGTGATGCACACCTTTAACCCCAGCACTCAGAGGACAGAGGCAGACAGATCTCTGTGAGTTTGAGGCTAGCCTGGTCTACATAGTGAGCTCCAGGCCAGCAGGCTACATGGTGAGACTGTTTTACAAATAAATAAATAGATAAATACAAAATTCTAATTTAAATTTTCTCTTTTTTCTTTCTCATTCTTAGCTACACAGCAGCTAATTAAGAAATGTAAGATCTGCCGGGCGGTGGTGGCGCATGCCTTTAATCCGAGCACTCAGGAGGCAGAGGTAGATGGATCTCTGTGAGTTCAAGGCCAGCCTGGTGTACAAAGTGAGTTCCAGGACAGCCACCAAAACTACACAGGGAAACCCTGTCTCAAAAAAACCAAAAAAAAAAAAAAAGAAAAAGAAAAAGAAAGAAAGAAAGAAAGAAAGAAAGAAAGAAAGAAAGAAAGAAAGAAAGAAAGAAAGAAAGAAAGAAAGAAAGAAAGAAATGTAAGATCCTCAGTGTTAGCTTTGAAGTAGTTCTTTTTACCCATAGTAACCTGTCTGCTCCACATCACTGCCTTTCCTTGCCGAGGGAGTTAGAAGCATACAGTGTAACCTTGAATACCTTGTTTGGATTTTGACTTTGGGATTTTTGTTTGTCTTTAGAGGCAGGGTCTTGGTGTGTAATCCTAGCTGGCCTGCAACTCATGATGATAGACCAGGCTGGCCTCAGAATTACAGGAGTCTTTCTGCCTCTGCCTCCCATGTGCAGGAATTATGTGAGGGAGTTGGTTTGGGTTGGTTTTTGAGGCAGTCTCACAATGTAGCCCAGGCTAGCCTCTAAATATAGGTATTTTGAAAGAGTCTGAAAGGCTAAGGCAGGAGGATCAGGAATCCCGAGCCATATAGTAAGACACTCCCCCCTTTTAAAAAAATAACAAAATAAATAAAATTAAGATAAATTAGTAAATGGGCAGGAGGACTCTAGGGTATAGTATGCTAGGCTTTTTATTTTACTTTCTCCTACACTGAAACCTAGTATCCTAATTCCTCCATGTCCTATAGATGGCAGTACTTGTATAGAGAATTCAAGTTCATGTGCAGCTCGAGGATGGTTAGCAGCTGGGTCTCCTGGGAGTACGGTTCATCTGAACTGTTCTCTCTTGGTTAACTTTTCTGGACCCTCTGGATATCTTAAACACAAAGTTTCTTCTTTAGTCATATTTCCATTCCATTTATCTGGCCTCCTGTCTAGTTGTTGTAATAAAGACCACGACTGAAAGCATCGTGGAGGAAAGAGTTTGGCTTATATATCCTGGGTCACAGTCCACTGAGAGAAGCCAAGCCAAGGACCTGGAGGCGGAAGCTGCAGCAGAAACCATTGAGTAATGCTGCTTAATGGCTCGTCCCGCCGCATGGCCTGTTCAGTTTGCTCTCCTGCACTCCCAAGACCACCTGCCCAGGTGGTACTGCCCACAGTGGTCTGGGCCCTTTCAAGTAATCATCGATCAAGAAAGTGCTCCACAGGCTTGCCTACAGCGCAAGCTGATAGAGGCGTTTCCTCAGTTGAAGTTCCTCTTCTCAGATGCCTCCAGCCTGTGTCAAGCTGACAGAGACTAACCAATACAACTCTCAAACCCCCATTTTTTTCTTTTTCTTTTCAGAAATCACATTACATGCACATTTTCTCTTCACAGGGCGATAACTGGAAAGTAGATGATTGCACACATGAACAAAGCCTGTGTAAAGTTACCTGTGTGTTTTTCTCAAGAAGACTGATTATCTGAGGTTATCATTTCAGTTGTGATGGGGACAGGGAAAACATTATCATCTGCTTCACAGATCTGTAGTTTGGAGCCAAGCAGGTGAATGTGGACATGAAGGAAAGTACCTCACTTAGGAGTTTGAGCAGCTTGTTTGGTTTGTTTGTTGTGGATTTTTTATTATTATTACATTTATTTATTCATGGAGGGTACATGCCACAGCATATATGTAGTCAGAGGACCGCTTATGGGAGCTAATTCTGTCCTTCCACCATGTGAGACCTGGATCTCATCTTCAGGTCATCAGGCTTGGCAGTAAACACCATTAACTGATGTGCATCTTATTGGCCCATGTTTATTTCTTTGTGAAAGGGTCTCATATTATTGCCCAGGCTATCCCAGAGTCCACTATGTAGCCAGGCTAGCCTCAAAGTCCTGGTGATCTTCCTGTCTCAGCCTCTATGCCTAACTGAAAATCTGTTCTGTTCTCCCAAAACATTTGGGATTTTGCTGTGGGTTCACTCGTAAATACTGAGTGCTTACTGACTGCTAGTCATGTGCTGAGTGGGTGCCCTGCATTATACTTATGAAAGGATATGGAACCCACCTCTTTCCAAGTTAGGTAGTTCCTGTAAGAGAGCATTGGAAGGAAGAGGAAGAACAGAGAAGAAGAACAGATTGCTGTAGGAGAATTATAGATCTGCTTACCTCAAACACTTCCACAGTACTCAAGAAAGCTGGAAGGGTTAATCGAGGTTGATCTATAAGAGGAAACCTGTTTCCTAACCATGGCAGAGTGGGACAGATACCCGAGAGTCTGTAGAGAAGTGCTATTCAGAATGCTACCGTTTGGGTAAAGAAAACACACGCCCCCATCTCCCACGCACGTGCATTCGTGCACATGCTTGTAGACATCTCGCTAGAAAGCTGCATGGGAAATGGATAGTATCGTTTGCCTTTCAGGTAAGGAGTTGGGTGTCTAGAGGTAGAGTAGGAGAAAAAGTTTCCATCAAATACTCTTTGTTTCTTTTAGATTGTGAACCATATAAGTTTATTGCTTGTACAAAAATAAAATTGTGCTTCCTTGGAACATCCTATAACCACACCTGAGAACATATAGACCAGTGGTCTTTTATTTGGTGGGTTGTATAAGCAATTGCAGTCCTAAAGATACACTAGAGAGACGAGAGTATCACCAGGGATCATTCGAGTGTGTAATATGTTTTGCTTTGGTTACAGGGAATTTCCCACTTTTATTTACATGCCTCACTAGCACATCCTGATAAACATCCAGTGGTTGAGGGTAGGTGTGGCTCCTCCCAGAGAAGCCAAGTGCAGGTTTGGGTATACATCAAAGAGTTACATGGTTTGTATCTGTTTGGTTTGGTTGTATGAGTGGAAGTTACACGTGAACCGTGCCAGTAATCCTGGCAGAAGACAGGTTGAAAAGAAAAAGACAGGATTCAGTGAGTCTGTTTGTGTTGTCCAGAATTGGAGCCAGTTAGACGACTTCTAACTGCTTCAGTGAATTGCTTCTGACTGCTTTTGACGTGCTGCTGGAAGAGCCGTGGGAGACACAGAGCCGAGCAGGGCTCATGTGTGAAATCCCAGCCACTGGAGGGGTGGCAGAAAGAGACTCTCAGACTTGTGGTCAGCCTAGATCATACAGGAAAGCCCATCTCAAAACACAGCAAATATATATAAGAGGAACTCCATGGGATATAGACTCATCCATGTGAGTCCCAAGACATTCTGTTAATATATGTGTTTAAGGATCATGTAAAAACATAGAGCAGCGCTTCTCAACCTTCCTAATGCTGTGACCCTTTCATACAGTTCCCCAACCATAAAATTATGTTATTGCTCCTTCCTAACATCACATACCTTTGTCTTTCCTCAGAATACTTATGCTAAGCCACTCTAAATCCACCTGTAACGTATTTATCTGTAGCGGGCTTAAAGGTTTTTTTCCCTGTGCTTTTGAGTAGTTATCTGTTTTTTCTCTTTTTTAGCTTTTCTTTCTTGTTTTTTTAAGATATGAGTGTATAGATGAATTTCTAAACAGTCTTATTAAATAAGAAACACAGAGCCAAATACAGAGTTAAACCAAAGAGATCAGAGCAATAGCCACCTAGCTTTAGCTTACCAGCAGCAGTAGCTTCCCCCGAGAGAGACCTTCTAATCTGACTTGTGTTTTTATTGCCTTCCTGTTCTATCTTCTCATTGGCAGTAAGCCCAGCCACATGACTTCCTCGTCACTGCCTGTCTATACAGATCTCCAGGTCTCTATGATTGGTACTGGGATTAAAGCCTCGTGTCACCACGATTGGTTGTGTCCTTGAC
Organism: Peromyscus maniculatus bairdii; assembly: GCF_049852395.1. Taxonomy (NCBI): domain Eukaryota; kingdom Metazoa; phylum Chordata; class Mammalia; order Rodentia; family Cricetidae; genus Peromyscus; species Peromyscus maniculatus. The sequence continues at coordinate 15,265,155 of NC_134865.1, read as the reverse complement.
CACATAGAGACTCTGCCTGCCATGTGATCGGATTAAGAGCATGTGCTACCACTGCCTGACTCTGCTCAATGGCTCGCTATGACCTCTGATCTCCAGGCAAACTTTATTTATTAACATACACATAAAATCACATTTCAGTACAAATAAAATATCACCACATGAGTGAGCATACATGGACAGGTGTAGGTACTGGGGCATGTGTATGGAGGCCTAAAGGCCAAAGAACAGGAATCCCCCTGTGGCCACCACCCAGGGCTGAGATTGTATGTGATACCATCATGCCCAGCCCTTTTTAAAAAAAAAAAAAAAAAAAAAAAGATTTATTTATTATGTGTTCTGTCTGCATGTATGCCTGAACACCAGAAGAAGGCACCGGATCTCATTACAGATGGTTGTGAGCCACCATGTGGTTGCTGGGAATTGAACTCAGGACCTCTGGAAGAGCAGTCAGTGCTCTTAACCTCTGAGCCACCTCTCCAGCCTGTGCCCAGCCTTTTTAATGTGTGTTCTGGAGCGCAAACTCATGCCACTTTACCTAGGGAACTACTCTCCCCTCCCCACAATCCCTTTAAAAATTTTTTTCTTCTCTAAGGAAACACAGGGTTTGTTTTTGGTTTTGTTTTTCATTATTTTCCTCTCAGAATAATCACAACAGCATGTTTGTTTGTTTTTTCCTGAATTATGTAACAGTTCTTCATCTTGATTTGTGGTCAGTACACATGCAGTTGTAACTTACATTTTTCTTTTTAGAAAGAAATAAGGTTAGGGCTGACAAGATGGCCCAGCAGGTAAAGGCAGTTGACTCTCAGCCTTTTGACTTGAGATTTGATCCTGAGGACCTACATGATGGAGAGAGAGAACTGACTCCCATAAGTTGTCCTCTGACCTCCGCAGGTGCACTGTGACCAAGTGCAAGCGTGTGTGTACACACACACACACACACACACACACACACACACACACACACAACTTAAAAAGACAGATTTCATTCGTGTACCACAAAGAGAGCAGTGGGCACGGCAGGAAAGACAGCCGGACCCTGAAGTCCCAGCCCTTGTGGGGCAGAGGCAGGAGGCCCTGGGATTTAAGGTCACCCCCCCACACACACACACACTACTTAATGACTCTGAGGCTAGCCTGGCCTACATGGCCCTGTCTCAAAGGTTCCCACGCACCTCCAAAAGAAGGCGAAGAAGCCTGCCTGTCTGTACTTTTTTACGTTGCATTTATTGGTTAGGGAAAGCGATGTGGGAATCAGACCATTGGCTTCCTCCAGCAGTGGCTGCTCAGCTGCTCCAGGTTTCCTGTAGCTAAAGCACCTGTTAGCAGTGTTACTCATACAGCCAACTTAGAGAAAACTGAATTCATCTAAGAAAGCTCCAATGTTGTTACTCATCATTAGGACGCAATATGGATTGAAAGACAGCATACAAGGTTGGAAACACTGAGAAGTGTGTTTACTTGCACATTGTTACTGTTAAAATCTGATGGAAAGTTTAGAGTTGTGTAATTATGGAATATTTTCTACCCACAAAATCCCTAGCTGTGCATTTCACATTCGTTAGCAATTAGGCTCAAGGATACTTGGATTCAAATCTGCTTTGGAAACGGATTTTTCCGATACTTTGGTTCCTAGATCTTTACTAACATGATGTATGACATCAGCTCTTCAGCTCCATCAACAGCTTCTCTCGGAGAGATAGCTCTGTTTTTCCTTGATCTTCCCTAGTCTGCACTCCACTCCGTCCTGGCCCCCCCTCACCCCTATCCCACACCGTACTGAGTATGAACTAGGCTCTTATTCATGCTAGGTAAGCTCTCTACCATTAAGTGATATCCCTAAGCCTCTCTACTTTCCTTTCTAATGTGCCATAGCCGGACTTGGGCTCACTCTGCAGCCCAGGCAGCCTTGAACTTGCAATCCCCCTGCTTCAGTCTCCCCAGCTGCTGGGCTTACAGTCCTGACCAGCCAGTTGGACTTCTGGTCAGACTTTTAAAACTTATCTCTGTCTCAGTCTCATCCTTGCAGTCCTGCAAAGGAGCTCTGTTTTGATCACTGTTGGACATCTGCTAATTGCACATGAGGTGTGAAGTCCTGCTCCAGCCTCACTTCCACTTTCTTTATCCTTTTTAGGCTTCTCTAGAATGGGGTTGATGGAAAAAGTAAACTTGGAAGGTTTCTACAAGGAGGCAGATGTCACCAAAACTCATGAAAAGTGACGCTCGGGTGACATGGAGGAGGTCAGTGCAGTGACCGAGCTCGGGTGACATGGAGGAGGTCAGTGCAGTGACGCTCGGGTGACATGGAGGAGGTCAGTGCAGTGACGCTCGGGTGACATGGAGGAGGTCAGTGCAGTGACGCTCGGGTGACATGGAGGAGGTCAGTGCAGTGACCGAGCTCGGGTGACATGGAGGAGGTCAGTGCAGTGACGCTCGGGTGACATGGAGGAGGTCAGTGTACAGTGACGCTCGGGTGACATGGAGGAGGTCAGTGTACAGTGACGCTCGGGTGACATGGAGGAGGTCAGTGTACAGTGAGGATTTCCTAATACAGATTACAGAACACCTTTCCCTGCTTCTCCAGTGCTGGACCACCACGCTGCTTACATTTTTCATTTATTCTGCTATGCATGGATGTGAGTACACACATGCCATGTCTCACATGTGGAGCTCAAAGGACAGCTTATTAGACTTGGTTCTCTCTTCCACTTTGCAGGTCTGCTGGGCATTGAACGTAGATCCTCAGACCAGGCTGCAGGTGACTACCTCCTAAGTCGCCTGTCTCCCCAGCACAAGGTTGTTGCTGAGTAGAACAGGTTTGAGGTTAGAATTTTCTAGGTTTGAAGCCTACCCCTGCTGTTTACTGGCCTGTGACTTTGATCTAGTCCCATAACCTTGCTGAACTTTGGTTTCCCCATATAAAAAGGGAGAATGAGGAGGCAGTGTACAAATTCATAGGCTGTCTGTGAGGATTAATGGTGATATATATATATAAACGCTAACTTTCAAAGTATTTTGGACACACCATAATTGCCCGGGAATTCATAATAGAAGTAGACAATAATTCCGTTTTGTCTGGACACCTGTGAAAAAGACTCTCCAAACATCTCCTTCATGAGAGCCACTCACGCCAGCATGCTTCTGCCTTAATCAGAGAAACATGGTGACCATCCTTGCCTTGTGTATATTCTGGTTCCTTCTGTCAGCGGCTCCCTTAAATCACATCCCCATTATCGCTTCCGGTCATTTCCAGTGCCTGCGTCCTCACTTCTGCTAAGGAAAGGAGAAGTGAGGGAGATGTGCAGGGCTGGGGATTTTTAACGACTCTTCTTAAGCCTGCATTGTTATATTGAACTATATTTATGTGAATATAGTACTGGGTAGATCTCATCTCTGAGAAACACAAAGGAACTTCCCTAGTAGAGACTGAAATGTGTTAGCTTTTAGGGGAACAGAAATTATCGTATTCTTCACATGCAGTATGACGGTTATACAACTAGGAGAGACTAGCCAAACACTGAAGACAGGAGCCGTCTGCTCCTTTTTAACTCTGCACTTTGCATATGGGGAAACTTAGGCTATTAATTTGCCTCAAGGACACAAGGCACACTATTGAACCTGAATAGGGTTAAGCATATGAAATTGTGAATTTTTATTTTTTGTTTGTTTTGCTACCTACCTACCTACCTACCTACCTATCTACCCCCCTTCTCTCTTTCTCTCTTTCTCACTTTGTAACTCTGGCTAGCCAGGAACTCACTATGTAGACTAAGCTGGCCTCAAACTCACAAAGATCTGCCTGCCTCTGTGTGCTCCTGAGTGCTGGGATTTAAAAGAGGTGTGCCACTATGCTCTGCAGATTTAAATATTTTTTAAATTGCATTTTATTTATTTAATTTGGTTTAGTTTTGGTTTGGGGTTGTTTGAGACAGCTTCTCTCTGTGTTGCCTTAGCTGTCCTAGAACTCACTCTGTAGCCCAGGCTGGCCTTAAACTCAGAGATCCGCCTGCCTCTGCCTGCCAAGTGCTGGGATTAAAGGCATGCGCCTCCATGCCAGACTCCTATTCATTTAATTTGTTTGTGTGTGCATGTACATGTATATGGAAGTCAGAAGACAATTTTCAGGAGTCAGTTCTCTCCTGTGTGTCTGGGGGATTGAATGCACGTTGCACGTTGTCAGGCTTGGTGGTAGGCGCCTTTGCCCACTAGACTGTCTCTAAGACTCTGTTTTAAATGTAATTTTACTGTTTTTATTTGTGTGTGTGTGTGTGTGTGTGTGTGTGTGTGTGTGTGTGTGTGTGTTTATATGTGCATGTGAGTGCCCCCAGAGGCCAGCAGAGGGTGTTGGGTTCCCAGGAGCTGGAGTGACAGGTGTTTATGTGCTGGGAATGCGTCCTCTAGAACAAAGGACAGCAAGTGCCTGTTGCCCAGTGAACCGTCTCTGGTCCTCGTTTTGCTTTTTGAGATAGAATCTCACTCTGTAGCCCAGGGTGATGTGGAACTCACTGTGATCCTCCTGCCTCAGCTTCTATGTACTGGGATTGCAGCATACGCCCCTGCAATTGGCAGGGTTGGCTGTACTTTTGTTTGTTTGTTTAATAAAAAAAGGTGGAGTCTTGGGAATTTCATGTCGTTTCTCATTCACAGCTTATATAGAGTATATGGAGGGTAGGCGTGTGTCATGTATCATTTATAAAGAAAACGATTTAGATGCAAATATGTGGTTTAAAGAGAAATTAATAAAACACCTCTGGCCCCAGCAGCCGGGTGACAGAAGCCCCTCTGGACTTGGTCTTACCTCTCCATCCCCTCCTCACCGCTTCTCCTGTCTCCGCCCCCGCTGGGTAATGTGATCCCGACTTCTACGTGAGTAACTGTCCTCTGGTTTGGAAAACTGAGTGATGAACCCAGTGCTGGCTGTGTGAGGAGGGACGGCATTGTTGCTGTCGGGGGCTCTGAGGAGGTAATAAACGGGACACCATCTCTGGCTCATCATCTGGCTTTTTCACCGGGAGCCCTTGTCTTGGGAAGCCAGAGTTCATAGTCTTATATAAATCATGAACACAACAGTGCTGCATGCAGGGCTGTTGTTTGGACCAGATATTCAGCTTCCAACAGAAATATTTCCAGATAGAACGTTCCAGCTTCCAGGAGCAAAGCAAAACTAAACTTCCTTGAAATTTCAGTAACACGTAAGTCTTTCCTGGTGGAGGCAGCATTGTGTTGAGGAAGGTGGGAACTCCAGTTAAGGCGAGCCGTGACCAGTCGGGATGGCAGTGTGGTGGCAGTGGGGTCCTGATGATAGAGTGGCCCTCTCTGGAGTCCTTTTCCAGTCAGGATCCATTGCCTTCTCTAACATGGATACTCTAGTAACTGGAACCTACAGTTAGCATCCTCCTGGGAACTCCTGTGCCTCTTCCCTGGCCTGGATTGTGCTTCCTAGTTTCCTCTTTCTTGGGTTAGTGTCTTCAGTCGAAAATTATCCGGAATCTACTTTTCTTTTCTTTTCTTTTGGAGGAGTATTTGAGGCAGGGTCTCAGGTAACCCAGCCTGGCCTTGAACTTCTCATCCTCCTGCCTCCACCTCCCAAGCACTGGGATAACAGTACCCGTGCCAACTGGGCCTGGCTCTCCAGGAATTTTCTTAAGGGAGGGGATGCATGGGAAGTAAAGTTGACAGTTCCCATGTTTTCAGAGGTCTTTACTTAATTCTCACACACGGGAGTGTGGCTGAATATAGATCTGGCTACTATATATATATGTGTATATATATATATGATAGTAGAAATAATTTTTTTTTTTTTTTTAGAATTTTGAGGACAGTTCTCTAGGCTCCCAGTGTTACTCTTCTAAGTTTTCATTTATTATTGGGGGTAGAGTGGGGGGGGGGGTTGAGTATAGGCAGGAACGTGCCGTGGCACACGTGGAGATCAGAGAACAACTTGATTCAGTCCTCCCCTGTTCCCTGAGATCTGGATGGGACTTGGGTCGTCAGACCTGCTCGGCGGGCACCTCTCTCCCCTTCCGGGATAACTCCTCAGCACATTCCCACCTCTGGCTTTCTTGTAGTTTCTTTGTTTGTTTGGGTTTGGTTTTTTTGTTTTTGTTCTTCAAAACAGGGGTTCTCTGTGTAGCTCTGGTTGTCCTGGATCTCACTCTGTAGCCCAGGCTGGCCTCAAACTCAGAGATCCACCTCCCTCTGCCTCCTGAGTGCTGGGATTAAAGGCCTGAGCCACCGCCCAGCTTTTTGTTTTTTTGTTTCTGGGGATTTTTTGTTTGTTGCTTGTTTTGGGGGTTTGGTGTTTTTGTTTGGTTGGCTGGCCCATTAGTTTGGTTTGGGAAGGTGTTTTAGTCCTGGAGATGGAACCAGTGCCTTGTACATATTAAGCAAGTCCTCTTACTTCTGAGCTAAATCTGCAGCCTTTCCGCTCTTTTTATTTTGTAAGGACTTATTTTTCATTTTGTGTATATGCATGGGTTTGGGCCCATGAATGCCAGGTGCCCAGGGAAGCCAGAGTTACAGGCAGTTGTAAACCACCTGATGTGGGTGCTGAGATCCGAACTCGGGTCCTGCAGAGGACGTGCTCTTAACCACTGACCTATCTCTCAAGTCCTCACTCCCTGAACCCAGCCTTCACCGTATTTCCCACTGGGAATAGAGTCTTACTAAGTTACCCAGGCTGGCCTGGAACTCACTCCAGAACCCAGCGGACCTTGATCTTACAATCCTCCTGCCTCAGTCTCCCTACTACCTGAGATTACAGGCTGTGTCGCCGGGCTTCAGTACGACTTCAGATCTTTACTATAAGATCTGCCTCATTCCCTCTGAAAGCTTGTGGAATCTTCCCCTGCCTCCTCAACTTTAAAACTTTACACGTGCAACCTGTGTGACACGTTTGTGTCCATTGAGGTGGCCAGGTAACAGACATTTTCATTCTGGAAACTATTTGTTTGGTGAGCTGGTTGTTGGCCATTTTGTTGGGGATACCATCTTTGGAATTCCTGCCCCTCTCCCCAAAACTCTTAGGCTTCTGCCCCCCACCTCAGCTATAGCTGTACAGATTTGAGTTGCCCGGTTCTGCATTGAGCCGCATGCCTCCAGTCTCTTTGCTTCCGGTTCTTGAGGCTCTTGAGGAAGTGTGTTGATCCTTAGCTACCTCCATGCAGATCTGACTTTGTCACCCCTGCCAGGTAAGTTTCCCCTGTTCCCCTGCTTTCCAGCTTCCAAAATTAGGTTGTCTCCCAGGTCTTTGTGGACTTGTCATTTTAGGACGTTTTTATTACAGTTTTAAGGGAATTTCAAAGGGGATTAAATTTATGTGTGTTTGCCTTCCTAACCTGAAATTTTACGTTCTTCTCCTGCTCTGATCCAGTATTGCCAGGTTGACACAAAGGCGGCCCCAGTGAGAGCTTAGAAACGTGTCGTCAGGTCAGCCTCTTGTGATGTGTGTCTAAGTGGGGATCCCCCTGCTCCTAGCACCCCAGCACTCTTCTCCACACTGGACCTAACAGGTTTCCGCTCCAAGGACAGACACAATTCTTTGATACCTCAGGGCTGGAGAGATGGCTCAGTGGTTATGAGCACTGCCTGCTTTTCCAGAGGACCTGGGCTCAATTCCCACCATCTACATGGTGGATCACAACTGTCTATAACTCCAGCCTCAAGAGATCTGACATCTTCTCTGGCCTCTGTGGGCACTGCACACACATGGTGCACAGACATACATGTAGGCAAAATACCCATACATGCAAATAAAATGGAAGTATACCGGCACATACTTAATCTAATAGCCACTAAGTAGCTTCATATAATCTACCGCTAGGGTCGTTCTTCCCCTCGTGCCTCCATTTACCTCTTTTCAAGTCTGTCTTGTCTTTCTCATTAATCAATAACCTCACCAGCTTTGTTCCAGTGACTTGTTCTGAAACACTTGTCTATGGTACGCAATCCAGATCCTAGATGAATCTGAGTTGAGGCTCCAAGGGGGACTCCAGGCTGCACAGACCATGACATTGAGTTGCAGTTCTTTGTTTTATTCGATTTGTTTCTTTTTATTAGAAGAAGGAGTTTAGGCTATCTTAATTCACTGGGTTGGGCGGTATTAATAACTGTTAACGTTTATTGGGTAAATGCCCATATGTTTTGTATCTACATGCATTATCTACAGTAGTACTCAGGATAAACAATTATTATTTCCATTTTACCAACAATGTGTTAGAGACACAAAGAAGAAATTAGCTTTCCCATTTGATAGTTTGTACATCATAGAGCCAGAATTTGGAACCAGGCTGGTACCAAAGCTTGTGTCTTCATAACTATGGTTGTATTATTAGATAGTTGATGCTAGATGGAAAAGTTACTTTCGTGTGTCGGTTCCAGTTCCCTTACTGTATAAGCCCTCCTGATGGCATTCAGTTGGAATCATAACTGGAGAAATCTGAGGAACTTTTCTTGTAGTCAGGGCTTGCGCGTATTTTAAACAGACCAAGATTGTGCAGAGAAAACAGTAACAGTCATTGTGTGCGCTCTGCAGGGCTCTGTAGGTAGACTGTGCTCTCTGCAGGACTCTGTAGGTAGACTGTGTGTGCTCTGCAGGACTCTGTAGGTAAACTGTGTGCTCTGCGGGGCTCTGTAGGTAGACTGTGCACTCTGCAGGGCTCTGTAGGTAGACTGTGCGCTCTGCAGGGCTCTGTAGGTAGACTGTGTGCGCTCTGCAGGGCTCTGTAGGTAGACTGTGCGCTCTGCGGGACTCTGTAGGTAGACTGTGTGCTCTGCAGGGCTCTGTAGGTAGACTGTGCGCTCTGCAGGGCTCTGTAGGTAGACTGTGTGTGCTCTGCGGGACTCTGTAGGTAGACTGTGTGCTCTGCAGGGCTCTGTAGGTAGACTGTGTGCTCTGCGGGACTCTGTAGGTAGACTGTGTGCTCTGCGGGACTCTGTAGGTAGACTGTGTGCTCTGCAGGACTCTGTAGGTAGACTGTGTGCTCTGCGGGACTCTGTAGGTAGACTGTGTGCTCTGCGGGACTCTGTAGGTAGACTGTGTGCTCTGCGGGACTCTGTAGGTAGACTGTGTGCTCTGCAGGGCTCTGTAGGTAGACTGTGTGTGCTCTGCAGGGCTCTGTAGGTAGACTGTGCGCTCTGCGGGACTCTGTAGGTAGACTGTGTGCGCTCTGCAGGACTCTAGGTAGACAGGAGCTGTTGATTGGTGCAGGTGGAGAGGCTGCGCAGATTTCAAACCTTCTCTTCCAACCATTGACCAGTGGCCCATGGACCTTGGAGTGTTCGTGCACTTTCCCAGAGTGAGAACGGTATTCCCATATCTTGGATTGGATCTAGAACCTTGTGGAAAACTTTAAAAAAAAATTTAAATTTATGTTGATTTGGGGGTTTGGGTTTCTTGTGGTTGTTATTGTTTGGTTGGTTGGTTGTTTGAGTCAGGGTCTCACTATGTGGCTCTAGCTGCCCCAGAATTCACAGTGGAAACTAGTTATCTGGGCTTAGCGCACAGAGATCTGTCTGCCTCTGCCTCCCAAATGCTGTGGTTAAAGGCACCACTACGCCTGGCCGCTTACTTACTTTATGCACATGGCTGTCTGTCTGTCTGTAGACCACGTGCGCGCCTGGTACCCACAGAGGAGTCTGGAACCGGAGTTGCAGCTGGTTGTGAGCTGCCGTGTGGGTGGTAGGGATCAAACCCAGGTCCTCTGGAGGAGCGGGTGTGCTCCTGACCTCTGAGCCGCTTCTCCAGCCCCTGTGGAAAACTTTATAAACACTTTGAAGATAAGATTTGAATGCTTCAGAGTAAGTTAGCTCAATATTTCTAAAATTAGCTTTCAGTATTCAAAATACCTACCCTCTCTTGCCTTGCAGAATAAAGGAGACAGATACCTTGTAGAGACAACTAAAAAGGCAAAGATCTCAGAGAAAAGTCACACTGTGAGTCAAGAGCCAAATCTGTGTCCTAGACAGCTGTGGGTCTCCAGGCTGGGGATCCACCCACGCCGACGGTTTGATCATTTCTCAAAGGTTAGATTGCCGTGTGGGTGCTGGGACAGCAGAGCCGACAGTGGCGTTCAGGAAACACATCCCACACTGGACAGGATGTGCCCAAGGCAGGAATGACTTTTCTCTTCCTCAGTAGAGTGGTTTCATTAACTGAGGGCAAGATGAGGTCATTGAAATCTCCCTAAAATGCCGAAGACTGACAAACGCAGGCTATAGGATGTCTTAAAGCAGTGGGATCAGGGTGACATCAGAATGAGGTAATAGAATGTAGTGTACATACGTTCTCCCGAGGCATTTGGAGCTGTAGGGAGTCGGTCTCTGAGTAACTTTAAGTTTGCACAGAGAGATGGAGGTAGGACTCTGCCTCAGTCCAGCCTCTCCCTGTACCCCGGCTCCCCACCCAACATCCAAGCTCGTGGAGTTTGAATGGCCCCTCTTCCTGCTTGACCCACCTTCTGCTTCTCATCTTCCAATTCTCCCACTGTCATCGAGTGCTAATCTCTTTTCCATGGCATATACAGTTTGGAAAGTTTCAACAAAACAGAATTATTAATCTCCTATCTAAAAAAAAAAAAGTCATCCTCCTGCCTGCAAACACCTACTGTTAGTGGTAAAACTGAGGCATCAGCTGAACAGCGGGCAAATAAAAACCCGATATGAATATTGGAGACCAGAAGCCTCAAGCCACAATTTTAGAAGGTTTCCTTTATTTTTTTTCCATGCTGGTATTTTCAGCAGTTGCACAGAAAAATGCTGACCATGGCAGTCACTTGAGAAGTAGACTCACTGTCTCAAGCATTCTCCTCGCGAGACTTACCTCGGTAGAAAAGGGAGGGGCAGGCCAGGGCCGTGAAGGAGGATAACCCGCAGAAGGCAGCAGGGCATAGAGACACGAGGGGAGCACCACGTGCTGGTGTAAGTTACAGCATCCCTTGTCTCCCCTGCTGTGAGCAATGAGAGTGTGCAGAGCATCCGTTCCCAGCATGTTTGTGCCCTTGTCCTGCCTCGAGAATTCTTCATTTTCCTGTCTCTGAAATGTCTTGGTTTGTGAGAAATAGTTCTCAAAATGAGCAGCTGCGTGTAAGAGTCTGCTTACTTTTATTCTCTCCTCTGACTTCTCGGAATATCCTGAAGTCTACCCCGATTTGAATAGAAACCCACCCCAGCCAGTCTGCCCCTGCTCGGTGCCGTGGCTGCTGGCAGTGAAGCCACCACAGAAGGCGGTGAAGCACTTCCTGGTCGTAGTCTCCCAAAGACTGTGTGGCTGCCTTAGAAAGTGGAATTCCTTCATGTCGGAAGTGTCTGTAGGCTATTCGTGGTTACTCTGAGAACCTCTGTTGTTTATGGTGCTTTAAATGTCTACTTTTATAAATAATTAAGACATACTCCTTAACAGTGGGTTCTATTTCAAATTAGTTTACTTGCCTCTTACAGCTCAAACTCTGAGCTACAGTGTAAAGGAGAGGCAGGTCACAGGCTACATCCTGTTACATCCTCCTTGGTGTGCACACTCTCATGGTTTTATGTGGGAAAACAAGACCTTCAAAAGCTTAGGTATAATCTCAAAAAAAAGGAAGGAAGGAAGGAAGGAAAGGAAGAGAAAGAGAGAAAGAAGGAAGGAAGGAAAGAAAGAAAGAAAGAAAGAAAGAAAGAAAGAAAGAAAGAAAGAAAGAAAGAAAGAAAGAAAGAAAGAAAGAAAGAAAGAAAAAGAAAAGGAAGTGCGGAAGAGAGGGCTTAGGTCTGTCAATTACGTGGTGCCTTGATCCTCAATCTCTCCACCCAGTCCCAGTTTGCACTAATAATGGCTGCAGGCCATTCTTTTTTTTTTTTTTTTTTTTTTTTGGTTTTTCGAGACAAGGTTTCTCTGCGTAGCTTTGCGCCTTTCCTGGAGCTAACTTGGTAGCCCAGGCTGGCCTCGAACTCACAGAGATCCACCTGGCTCTGCCTCCCAAGTGCTGCAGGCCATTCTTGGTGAGAGTAGTTTACACTTAACCCAGCTTCCCTTCCACCCCAGGTTCTGTACAGAAAGAGAAAACTACTGAGTTCATGATTCTTAAAGAGCTATTTGCAAGCCTTCATGGCACAGTGGAGTAACAGCAGAAACTCCTAGGAACGCTACTGAGTACATTATCGAAGGGACACTGGACCCTGACAAGAGAGGTGGAATCGCAGTACGCCTCCTAACTAAAACTGACCTGAAGCACAGCTTCCCTTGGCTCCCTCACCACCAATTCATGAAGGAGAGAACCCTTCAGACGACGTCGTTCAGCATTAGCACGTGGCCTCCCGGCACCACTTCATCAGATGCATGCCGGTTGCTTCATAAAGCCACTGTAACTAGGTAACGTTGTCAGAGAGAACTTTCCCTGAGAGCCAAGTAGTTTTAAGATCCTTTAGGGCTGGAGAGAAGGCTCAGCAGTCACGAACAGGTCTCTGTTGTGTTCCCAGTACCCATGTGGCCGCTCACAACTGCCTTTAACTCCAGTTACATGGAATCCAGAACCCTCTTCTGGCTTCCACAGGCTTCTCCATGGTTGTGGTGCACATAAACTCATGCATGTACACACATGCATAAAAATGATAAATAAATAAATACAAAAAGACCCTTCCTCTACATTACCACAGATTCATGGAGGCACACACATGCATAACAATGACAGACAGATAGACAGACAGATAGAAAGAAAAATATCCTTCCTCTACATTACCACACAGGAACATTCTGAATAAGTACCATATTTCTTTTTACTTCCTCTTTCTTATATGAGAAAACACTTGACTTCCTTCATAAATTGCCTTTAGAGGTAGTAAAAATTATGAAAGACTGTTTCATCATTACATATGAAAAATCGTATGTAAATGATGTAACTACATTTTTTGTTGTTGGTGACATTTTTTGTTGTTTTGTTTTTGAGACAGGGCTTTTCTGTGTAACAGTTCAGGCTATACTGTAACTCCTCTGTAGCCCAGGCTGGCCTCGAACTCACAGAGATCTGCCTGCCACTGCCTCCCAAGTGCTGGGATCACTGCCTGGCGACATGATAAATTTTTATAATACAAGGTTAATGGAGGGGGAGGAGATGAATAAGTAGAAGGTACTTTATTCATTTTGCAAATAAAGAGATCTCAGCAAAAAAAAAAATAAAAAATGGCCGGGCGGTGGTGGCGCACGCCTTTAATCCCAGCACTCGGGAGGCAGAGCCAGGTGGATCTCTGTGAGTTCGAGGCCAGCCTGGACTACCAAGTGAGTCCCAGGAAAGGTGCAAAGCTACACAGAGAAACCCTGTCTCGAAAAACCAAAAAAAATAAAATAAAATAAAATAAAAATAAAAAATAAAAAATGAATTTGGAATTCTGGGACCAGAACCCCGAACCACCAGTCATGTGCAGGTAGAAATTTGGGGTGTGCTCAGTTGCTCCTATTAAAGCGTGATCATGGGCAACTGATGCTTCCATTGTAACTCCACCTAAAAGTACCTTTCTCCAGACAGAAATGTGGAACCAGAAGCTCACCGCCCTCTGACCACCTTCTGATGGATGCCCTGTGTTCTCACGCCGGGAGGATGCTTGTCGCTGTAGGCATTGCTGGCCTCTAACCCACCTGGGCTTTATCCGCTCCTGTTCTCTGCTCTCGGTTATCATATCTGCAGCTCTGTAGAAATTCCTATGCCCAGGCCACAGAAGAGAGCATCAGGAGCTAGGACCACTTTTCTACACATACAACACACACACACACACACACACACACATTGTCTTTCCTGGGTTCAACCCTTCCTAATGCTCCCTCCGAGTTAGTGCAAGAGGCGTTCTCTCCCTATCTCTAGATTCTTTCGCGGGAAGTTTCTTCCAACAAGTATTTGCCTGCTGTCTTCAGCGTCTGCCCTTGCTACATACTTCTTCTGATCAAATATCCTCAAGTCTCTTTTGTCTTAAGGCAGGTGTGTGTGTGTGTGTGTGTGTGTGTGTGTGTGTGTGTGTGTGTGTGTGTGTGTGTGTGTGTGTATAGTTGGGTTTTGAAGAGGCTACACCACTTGGTCTGAGTGAAGAGCAGAACTGATTGTTTGCTAAGCAAAACAGAGCTCTGCTTTTAGGACAGTGTCTACACAAAACAGTCTTGGGTTATTCCTTCCTCAGAGCCCTGCCTACTCCTGGGGAGAGTTCTTCCTCTTTCCTTAAATCTACATGTGTTGTGCTCAAAACTGGAAAAAAAAAAAAACAAAAAACAAAAAAACAGTCTTATACAGGGTCTAGGGAAGCAACTGACCTCAGCACTGTGTGCTGTGGGACCATCAAATCGGTTATATGCATTTGCAGGCCACATCTCGGTCTTCACATGGTGCCTCTGCAGCAGCGACTTAGGCTTTTCCTGTTGACATGTCTCTGTCTCTGTCTCTGTCTCTGTCTCTGTCTCTGTCTCTCTCTCTCTCTCTCTCTCTCTCTCTCTCTCTCTTTCTCTCTGTCATTCTCTTTCTGTATTTTCCAGTATTCCTCTACTTTCTTTCCTCTTAGCTCCTTATCCTGTTCCATGATGGCTCCTCCCACTACAATCCTCATCTGATCCCACATCTAAAGTTTCCTATTGGCTGCCTACCAGACACCTCCTACCAGGAAGAGCAAAGGTTCCCTCCTCTCCAGACCCTGCTTGGGAACCACCATCCACCAGTGGTCCGAATCTTGCTCAATTTGTCCTCTTCATTTCCCACCTCCAGTCAGTGACTGCCCAGCGCTGCTTTTCCAGCCCTGAAGGTGTCCTTCTCCTCCGTCTGTGCTGCGGTCACCTTGCTGTTTCCTCCTAATAAGCCCCCATTCTGGGGCCGGCTTCCTGTAGTCCAGAATCTTGGTGTCTACAGTGGCAGTCTCTGTTTTAAATCCTTTCATCTCCTCCCTCTGCTTTCAGGCAGGAAAAGACCCCTGGGGTTTTGACCTGTCCCTTCATTTCCCGTCTCATTTTAGACAGTCTCCTTGTCATCTCCCTGAACCTCTTCCATTTCCTAGAACTCAGCATGCTGATGGCCTTTTGAACATGCTTCTCCCTGTCCCTGGAACCCCCATTCCCTGTCTGGGTAATTCATCTGGAGACTCGGCTGTGCTACCTGTCACTTGCTCTGTGCAAATATCCTGACCACATGGCTCTCCCTGAGTGTGACTGAAGC
>NC_134865.1:15150000-15245000 GCF_049852395.1 Peromyscus maniculatus bairdii | reverse complement strand
TAGAACTGGTAGTTAGGGGGCAATAAAGCCGACTGCTGTAAAATCACATTAGTAATAGAGTAGAGGGAACGAAAGCCCAGGGTAAGCATCAGATACACAAATACACAGTACAGACAGCGTTGGTGCTCTGTAGGAACAGCGCCTCATCCATCCTTTCTCGTTTTGTTATGTTTGGGAGTCTTGTTTTAGACAGGATCTTGCTGTGTAGCTCATGTTAACCTCAAACTAGTGATCCTCCTGCCTCAGACTCCAGAGTATTGGGATCACAGGCAGGTGTTAGCACACTCAGCTGAACACCACCTCAGCGACTCAAGTTCAATCCCCAGGACCACATGATAGTAGATGGAGTGGACCGACCCCACAAAGTTGTGCTCTGACCTCCACATGTGTACTATGGCAAACCCCACCAGGAACAATAATAAGAATTCTCGGCCTGGCGGTGGTGGCGCACGCCTTTAATCCCAGCTCTCGGGAGGCAGAGCCAGGTGGATCTCTGTGAGTTCAAGGCCAGCCTGGGCTACAGAGCAAGATCCAGGAAAGACACCAAAACTACACAGTGAAACCCTGTCTCAAAAAAAAAAAAAAATTCTTTTAAAAATTATTGAAAATAATGCCGGGTGGTGGTGACTCCTGCCTTAAATCCCAGCACTTGGGATCTTTGAGTTCAAGGCCAGCCTGGTCTACAAAGCAAGTTCCAGGACAGCCAGGGCTACATAGAGAAACCTTACAATAAGTTTTGGTTTTGCCCAATCACTGGGCAAGCTTTAGTGAAACATTTCACTATTAGGATAAGAATTTGTACTGTATCAAGCTAATGGAAGAATATGCTGGCTGTACTTCAGGAGGGGAGGCTAAAATCTTTAGATTGTGGATTAGCCTATAGAAAAATGTCTGCCATAAATCAAACAGTGAAGGGGAAGATGAATAGGAATCTCACTTTCACAACTTAAGGAAAACATAACTCTCTGAACAGATGAAGATAGGGTCCTTCTGTATCCCAGAATCTAATCAATATTTATATGTATAATTCAGCTATCATTTGGCTTACAAGGGCATATTGGGAAATGTTATCATTTTTACTATTTTCTACAGAGAAAATATTTTACTGTTTAAAACAACCCTGGACTTTTGAATTATAACCTGTTTTTATGTTCAAGCTATCTGTGTATTATTTCTCCTGCAGTTATACATAAAATGTTTTTACATCCAAAAAAAGGACAAATACTATAGAATTGTATTACTATAGAATATACAAATTTATAGAAATAAAGATTAGACTATCTCAAGATGGAGAAGAAAGGAATATAGAGCAATGATTTCCTAAGTACAGAATCTCTATTTTGTGTGATGGAAAAGTCCTACAAATGGACAGTAGTATCAGAACATAATATCATGAATGTAATAAATCATTACAATTAATGTAATTAATGAATATTATAAATATAATTATTGAGTGAATACTGCGAATACAATCAATGAATACCACAAATGTAATTAAAATCATGAGTGTACTTAATGAATGTCATGAGTGTAAATACAAAAATAAAAAATATTTTTTTTTTTTAAATTACTGAAAATAATGCCAGTCGGTGGTGATGCATGCCTTAAATCCCAGCACTTGGGAGGCAGAAGCAGACAGGTCTTTGAGTTCAAGGCCAGCCTGGTCTACAGAGCAAATTCCAGGACAGCCGGGGATACATAGAGAAACTTGTCTCGAAAAACCAAACCAAACAAACAAATTTGTATATATATATATATATATATATATATATATATATATAGAGAGAGAGAGAGAGAGAGAGAGAGAGAGAGAGAGAGAGAGTATTTTTTGCTTCAAAATTGGGGCAGTGACTTCTGAGTCTCATCACTATCTTGAGGAGCTCTAGGGGGTTCAGCTTCATTAGTCTGTCTTTAGAAACCCACACCTGGAGCCAGTGTAGCCTGACCTGGGCAGGGGGTAGGCATCCATTTACACGTTGACCATGGCGGTGTATGCCTGTGATCCCAGAGCTCAGTAAGTGGAGGTATGAGGGGTCAGATGTTCAAGGTCGTCCTTGACTTCGTAGCTGGAAGCCAGCCTGTGCTACTTGAGAGCTCTTGTTAAACAGCTACAAAGAAGGCATTAATTTATCATTTTCCTCCGGCTTTGACAGGTGGGAAGTTAGGAGCTATTCTTTTCCTGCTCAGAACTCTGAGACTCACCTGAAGGAACCAGCTGGAAGAATCGGTCCAGCTTTTGAACTTTCTGTCTGGCTCTTGGTGTTTTCTAGCTCCTGGCTGTAGTTTCCCAGCTAGCCCAGCAGAATCTGCAGGTGCTGGTCCTGGGCCGAAAGCACATGCTCACAGCGAGCGCCCGGTGGAGAAGGGACGAGATGGAGCAGGTGCAGAGGCAAGCCCACTGCTTTTTTGCTGATAACATGTGAGTACTGGAGGGAACGGGTCGATTAGCCTGGGTTCTGGTCACCTACTCATTATTGTCTGTTCTGTCACACACTTGCCTGGGCGCGTGTAACCTCATATAAAACAAAAACAAAAATGGCCTGGAGGCAGCTTACAAAGATAGAGTGTCTACAGCAGAGCAAATTTACACACAGATGCGGAACTCGGCCTGAAGGAGGAAAGGAGGAGAGTCAGGAGTGAGGCTAGCACTTAGAACACACGCCATAAAATCCTCAATTGACCGTCGAGCAGACACTCAACAAACATGAACACAGTGCTTGTGCTTAGTGACGACGACGCCTAAGCCCCTGCCCTTTTAGTCCTTGCAGAAACAAAGCCTCCAGACAGCCTCGCGGTGTGATCAGGGCTGTGGGAAGTGGAGCCTGGGAAGGGTTCCTCACCTCACAGACATCCCTCATACAGGGGCAGCAGAGATCCCACATCCTGGCATAGGAGTAAGCTGGACGCTGGCCAAGTAAGAAGGCCAGTGTGGATGGGTTAGAACAGTGCCCAGGAAGGAATCTGGGGGCTGGGATGCAGTTCAGTTGGTAGGAAGCTTGCATGGCCCACGTGAAGCTCCGAGTTCCATCCTCAGCCCCGCGTGGAACCAGTTGCAGTGGAACCACCTGTGATGTCAGCCCTGTGGGGTGGAAGCAGGAAGGTCAGGAGTTCAAGGCCATCCTCTGCTCTACAGAGGCCATCCTGGGGTACATGAGACCCTGTCTAGCAAAGGGGGGGAAAAGTGGGGGAAGGGAAATCAGAGTGGAGGAAAGACAGTATTATAGAGGACCTCACAAAGGGTCTGGATTTATTCTAGTAGAAAGAAAACTGCCATGGAGCTACGGCTTCTCAGGAAGCCAAAGGAACGTGGGGAACAGGATTAGTCCCACAGTGTGCAGTTCATAAACAGAAAGCAGCTATGCAGGAAGGTGGGAGATCCTGGACGGACTACACACCCTCGGTGTCCTCACGGTCTTCTACCTACGCCGGCGCACACTGGTTTGCAACCTTGCCCGGCTGTCACTGTGCAATGTGTGTGCCTCGGCCCTGAGTCTAGGACTCACTAGTTCAGAAGTGAGAACCTGAAGGTCTGTCAGGCTCCCACGAAGAATTTCTTGAAAGGGTCAAATGGCTCTGGATGAATGAAGCGAGAGGCCAGTTCTCTCTCAAATCCCAGACCAAACCAGTTTTTCAAGCCGAGAGGAGGATTTCCGTTGCTTCAGGGGCAGAAGACTTGATCTCCTTGATGTCCCTCTGGCGGTGTGGGTAGCATCAGGAGTGTAGGCTTGTTTCAGATCGCAGACCTGCCTCTCCCACCTGGGAAGGGATTTGCTTCATATATGATCTTCACGAGGTTGTTGTGGAGGATGAATTAGATAATAGTTATAACCCGGAAAATCCAAGTTCATGGAAAGCCTGTGTTGTTCATTGCCATCGTCATTGTTATTTTTCTTATAGAAAGAAACTGGGCAAATCATGTGCTCTAACCAGAAGTCTCTTGGGAATGGTCTTGGTGCCTACTTTGGGACCTGTACCCCGGCCTGCAGTTAATGTGTCTGCTGAAAGTCTAAGTTAAGCTCTGTTATACAGATTGATTCACTGGTTTCCTATGTCTCTGGATATAAATATTTATACTTTTAATGTTAACTTGTGTTCTCCATTAATGTGCCAAACAAACCTTTTCAAACATAAAGCAGAGCATAGGTAGTGAGTCCTCATAACCCCCATGTAAATGTGACCCTGCTCTGACATTAATCATCTTCTTCCACATTAAACCTCGGTGGTTTTGGTTTTGTTTTTTGGAGAAGGTCAAACCCTGTAGCCGAAGCTGGCCTGAAAGTTTCTAAGTCTCGAGCATTAGCAGTCCCTCCCCTGGCTTTCCGGTGTTTTAGGTGGTGTCACCAACTAAGGACTCTGGGTGCCTGATGAGGGTCAGCAGATCACTCTCCAGAAATCGGAAGCACCTCCAGGGAAAGTCCGAAGAGAAGTAACTGGGGGCTGGGAAGCCCTCTGCCCCCTGGAGTGTCTGACTGTCCTTCCGTCTGTCTGCTGCAGCTCGGAGGACGATCCGTTCCTGCTCTACGCCACCCTGAACTCAGGCAGTCACTGCAAGTTCATCACCAAAGACCTGATGCGGGACCACAAGGCCTGCCTGCCCGACGCGCGCGCCCAGCACCTCTTCTTCAAGTGGCAGCAGGGCCACCAGCTGGCAGTCAGGAAAGGCTTCAGAGGTTCACACCTGACTCTCCTGGTATGGGCTCTAAGTGATGCTGACAGTCTTGTCTAAGCAAAGAGTGTGGCACGGTTTTTAAAGTGTTGAAAGTTCTAAATACTTTGGTGTTTGGTAGTTAGCCAGTTCCTAGAAAGAGCATCTGTCACAGGCTGACCCCAAATTGATCGACAAATTAAAACATCTGAAACTAGGCTTCACCTATACTTAGAAACCCGTGTGTTTCCATCTTCCTGTTACCTTGAACTAGCTTGAAACTTCTTACCCTGTCATACTTTTCCCTTTAAACACCTTTTCCTAGTTTTTAATTTAAATTACATTTGTGGTTTTTTTTTTTTTTTAAGATTTATTTATTTATTATGTATACAGCATTCTGTCTGCACATATCCCTACAGGCCAGAAGAGGGCGCCAGATCTCATTATCGATGGTTGTGAGCCACCATGTGGTTACTGGGAATTGAACTCAGAACCTCTGGAGGAGCAGCCAGTGCTCTTAACCTCTGAGCCATCTCTCCAGCCCTACATTTGTGTTTTTAATTTTGTGTGTGTGTTTGTGGTATTAGAGACTGAACACAAAGAGTTCACATATTAGGCAAGTCCTCTACCACTGAACTACACATCCCCAGCCCAGTTTTTACTTATTTGGGGACAGGCTAGCTTTGAGCACACTGAACGCAGGTAGATCTTGACTTGACAATCCTCCTATGTTACTTGCAGGCCCAGCTAATGTATTGTATTCTTTTTTCATTTTAATTATGCATTTGTGTGTGTGTGTGTGGGGGGGGTCTGATCATCCATGCTGGTGCCTAAGGAGGCAAGAGGATCCTGGATCTCTGGAGCTGGAGCTCCAGGCAGTTATGAGCCACCCAGTGTGGGGCCTGGGAACGAACTCTGGTCCTCTGCTAGAGCAAGGCACTGAGCCTTCTCCCAGCCCGTGTGTTACATTCCCGAAGACTCCCAAGTGAGTAGGTTCTAAGTTTTCTCATTGTGAAACAAAAAGTTGGTAACTCATATTAAATAGCTTGAGTAGCCATTCCACAACGTCTGTGTATTTCAAAACATGTTGCACACAATACTGTAGATAAGTTTACTAATTTAAAAAATAAGCTAAATGCAAAACAAATTTATAGGAAAGAGTATCCCATAATATCACATCAATTATTAAATCAAGACTGTATTATGAGAAATGATTCAAAACAATTGACCTGCTTTCCTCAGAAAAAAACAACAAAAAGGGAAAAATAGAAGTTCAGTGAAAATGGGGGTGGGAAGGGAAGGTCTGACTAAAGGATACTGTGAGCAGCCCAGTGTCTCAGAAGGCAGCAGCCCTGTTCTACTGCCCACTTAACAAAGAGACTGTAAAATATATGTATATAATGTGTAGTAATGGGGAACATACAAACAAATTTGATGAGCCTGGGGAATTGTTGATTAGGCTGATACATATGTATGCATGCGTGCATATATGTATTTTAATATATGCATTCATATATCTTTTTTATCTATTTCAAAACCTGTGCTTTTTTTTTTTAAGATTTATTTATTTATTATATATACAGCGTTTTGACTGCATTATGTCTGCAGGCCAGAAGAGGGCACCAGATCTCATTACAGATAGTTGTGAGCCACCATGTGTGTGCTGGGAATTGAACTCAGGACCTCTGGAAGAACAGCCAGTGTTCTTAACCTCTGAGCCGTCTCTCCAGACCCAACTTTTTTAATCAGCTAAACTTTTCCCATGTATCCCCGTCGGGCCTGAAACTCTAAGTAGCCCAGGCTGGCCTCCGAACTCTCCTGTCTCAGTCTCCTGTGCTGGGATTACTGGGTACTTGCTACCATTTCTGTCTGAGGTCTGTGCTGGGGAAAGGCTAGTAATAGCATTGATCTTAGAATTACAAAATAAATAACATTTTCTAGAAGTACACGTCTGAGATTCACTTCAAGATAATCTTGAGAGAGAGCTGTTTTTTCTACTTTCTACATTTAATTTTTCTTTTCCACTTAGAAAACCAATAAACACAATGAAACAATCCTATAACTTATAAATATGACACTCCTATAGAGAACCCTTAGCCTTAAAATAAAGCTCCCCGTCTACATTATTTTGTTTATTGTTGTGGGGGTTGGGGAGATGGTTCAATGGTTAGTGCTTGCTGAGTTCTGATCCCTACACCCACATTACAAGCTGAGTGTGTTCTTGCACATACATGCCAATAGCCTCAGCAGTGTATGGAGCAGAGACAGGAGGATTGCTTGGGCTTGCTAGCCTCCAACCTAGCAAAACAAACAAACAAACAAAAACCCAGTAGCTCCAGGTTCAGGCAGAGACCCAGCCTCAAAGGAATAATGTGGAAAATGGTAAAGTCTCCGGCTCCTGTGCACGCACAGGGCCGTGCATCTGCACGTACATGTGCATACACCACACGCACAGGAAGGAAGGAAGGAGTCCAGTGTCAGGTAGCACACAGTGCTCTTCCAAAGGTGGCAGCAGCCCATTGCTGTTCTCCCATTTGGCTCTCTGATTCCCAGGATCCTCTCCACTATGACACAGTGGTGCAGACAACCGGAGACTCCTGGCACATCCCGTATGATGAAGACCTGGTGCAGAGGTCCTCCTACGAAGTGCCCACCAAATGGCTGTGCCTCCAGGGCAAGACGCAGGCGCCCGGCCCATGCTGAATTTGAACCGGACACCTGCCGGCAGCAGCGGAGAGCCTACACCCATGCTCATCTCAGGCCTGACCTCTATCCTTCCTGAAAATAAAAGATTTTAGTAGCACTGTTTGGTTTGCAGCAGCAAATGGAGTTTTGGTTTGGTTTGGTTTGGTTTGGTTTTTTCGAGACAGGGTTTCTCAGTGTAGCTTTGCGCCTTTTCTGGAGCTCACTTGGTAGCCCAGGCTGGCCTCGAACTCACAGAGATCCGCCTGGCTCTGCCTCCCGAGTGCTGGGATTAAAGGCTTGCGCCACCACCGCCTGGCTGCAAATGGAGTTTTAGTTCTGGCCGGTTTTGTTTCTGAGGCGGGGTCTTGTTTAGTAGCCTCAGTCCTCGCACTTTACTTCCTGAGTGCTGGGATTACAGGAGCGGCCACCACGCCCGCTGTGTGCAGAGCAGGAGGTGGGACGTGGGGCTCCATGTGTGCAGGGCGAGCGCTCGACCAGCTGCGCTATGTGCAGCCCTGGCCCGACAAACTGACTTCGGAGTTAAATGAAAAAAAGCTTCTTTTCATAACTAACTAACTGCACCACCACCACCACGACCACCTGTTGTTTATCCAGAGGTTTATCCAGAACTGGGGGTCCTAGCACAGAGTCTTGGTGCCTGTTCCTCTGCCGGGCAGCTCTTCACGTAACTGGGGGAGAGGCAGCCCTCCCCAGTTACCCCAGGCTTACCCATTGGCCCTTCTTTTTTTATTCTGTAATTATACACCTTTCCAAGTGGATCACAGTGTTGGTATGATATGGTATTCCAACATGATATTCAGAAAAGTCTCAAGGTTTTTTTGGCAAAGTTTTAGAAATAAAAATTCTCTTTGTAAAAAAAAAAAAAAAAAAAAAAAAAAAAAAAAAAAAAAAAAGAACAGGATTTTGAGCTGGCAAGATGGCTGAGTGGATAAAGGTATGTGCTACCAAGGCTGACGACCTGAGTTTGATCCCAGGGACCCAGGGCAGAAGGAGAAACTGAACACAGAAGTTGTCTTCTGGCCTCCATGAAAGTGTGTCACACACACACACACACACACACACACACACACGTGATAAATGAAATGTAAAAGTAAAGAAATAAATTTAGACATGATTGTAAATAAGAGCCCTGGAAGATGCTAAGGACCTTGTTTTCTAGATCCCTGAACTATGTAGTGAGCTCTGTTCCCACCTCCAGGCTGTGCTCGGAGCCCTGTTTTTTATGTTCAGTTCTGAGACAAGGTCTCACTGAGTTAACCAGGCTGTCCTTGAACGTACCATAGCCCAGGCAGGCCTTGAACTTAGTATCCCCTCTGCTTTAGCCTCCCAAGTATCTGCAGATCCGTGACATTATATGTGGCTTATTTTTAAAGAAATTATTCTGGTTATAAGAAAAAAAAAGTTTTTTTGCCCATTTTTTTTAACAGCTCTGACTGTCCTGGAACTCGCTCTGTAGTCCAGGCTGGCCTTGAACTCACAGATCAGCCTGCCTCTGCCACCCAAGTGCTAGGATTAAAGGTATGTGCCACCACACCTGTGTAAAGGGTTTTTGGTGGTGGGGGTGATTGGAATTGGGGGGGTGGGTTTTTTGGTGATGGGGGAGGATATTGAGCAGGGTCTTGCAATGTATCCCTGTCTGGCCAAGAACTTTCCGCCATCCATCTGCCTGAACTCCCAAGTACTAGGTTGCAGCCGTGAGCTCCAGGCCTGCTTAGACTGAATTATTGAAATTACCATGAAAGGGGCCAGGGAGAGGGCTGGGTTGGTAAAGTGCTGTCCAAGCACAGGAACCTGAGTTTGATCCCTGCACTCACATGGAAAAGCTAAGGTTAGGGACATGTGCTTAGGATACCAGCATGGGGGGAATCCAAGACATGCGGACTGTGCGCCCCGACTATCTCCTCGGGTGAGCTAGGCCAAAAGAGCCTGCTGGAAAAATCAAGGTGGCCTCTGAGGAACTGTGCTGGATTGGCGCTCTGGCCTACCCATGCGCACACGCAGATAACTGAGCATTTATGTTAAATAGTGACGTCTGAAAGACTTGTAACTCTGGCAAGAAAAGATCTTCTCGACTAAACTGAACTGAGTGCCACTCATCTTTTGGGTACTGTTTAAAATCTAATCCAAGAAGCCAATGCCTGAGAAGTCATCGTTAGGACTTGAATCTCACATTTGTTAGAGAGGTGAACTCTAGGTCAGTGGGACAACCTCATCACTCCTGCCTGAGCAGAACATTATCCGTCAAGTTCAGCTCCCATCTGCACATTCGGTCCGTTACTAAAGAAGGCCTCTCGGCCTGTCTGTGACCACATAAGAATAGAATGTTCGTGCCCACCAGGTGCCAGCGGAATCCCTGGCAGTTCTGGCCATTTGGCTTTTCCGGGGCAGAGTGGAGTCCTGGGCTGGGGGGATGGGACAGAGCATCAACCCCCCCCCCCCCGCCCCCCGAAACAGCTTCTTGTGGTGGCGGATATGGCCAGTCTCCGAAAAAGTGAGTTCTTTGTGTCCCTTGTTGCTTCACATCTGTAGAAGTGGACCTTTGGAAAGAAAGAAGTCATTCTTGAATTGTCTTCCTCTTTAGTGACCTGGCCCTAGAATTCAAGGTTCCTTTTCTTTCTGAGACGGGGTCTCAATTCTCTAGCCTAAAACTCACTATGTGGACCAAGGCAGCATACATGTTTACCCAGTTTTATGTACATATGTGCCCATTTCCTTGTTCTAGAACTCTTCTGCAGTGTTTTCTTCATAGACATTGTTATATACACATAACAAGGTAAATTCATAGAGCCAGCTGGGAGTTAGATGAGGTTTAAAAAAAAAAAGGCCTATAACCCTTGCCCTTGGAGCTGGAGGAAGGAGACTCAGGAATCAGGGTCATCTTTAGCTACTTAGCTAGTTCGAGGTCAGCCTCAGCTACTTGAGACCCTGTCTCAAAACAAAAAAAGACTTTAACTGACTTAAAGTAGTTCTGTATAGTGCAACATGATTCTTTTGTATCTGCATTATCAAACTCCTACTCAAGGATTGCTCATGTTCAGAAGAAACTGTTCCCAGAAGCTGTCTCGAGTAAAAGGCCACGTCCTTTGGCACTTGGTCTGTTCCAGCAGGAGTGGCCACATCCTTGATGAGACGGGTCTTTTCCAAGTCAGGCCCTCTGATCTCCAGCTCAGAGAGAAAACTCTGGCCAGGCTGTGTTTGTGAAGTGAACTTCTAAAGAACATAAAGAGCCTTTTGTTTTTCAGAGCAAATCATGTGGGTTTTGTTGCTGTTAATCCAGGCCCAAAGGGAAGTTTATGTGAGAAAATCATTATTGAACATTTTGTGCTTTGCAAATATCAATAGAATGTTTTTCTTTGATTGCCAGAATCCCCACAGTCTCCACCTCTCACCCTAGTGATTTTTGGCCCCTTTGTAATGGCCTTCTCTTTCTCTCTTTGACTTTGTTTTTTGGAGCAGGATCCCATTGTGTTAGAGCTCTGAGGGGCAAGGTATCCTGGCAGTCAGGAGCCCAGGAGCACCACAAAGTCACGCTGTACAGCAAACCTCACACGAGAGATTGGTTGGGAGGGAAGGACCCAGGAGGGTGGCTCCCTCTGCTCAGGCAAGCAGCAGCGCAGGGAACTGAGCAGAAGGCAGGGTTTATATAGGGTTTCTTGGGGGTGGAGTTGTCCAGGGTGGCCTGGGATTGGTGAGTTTTTGTGGCCTGATCTTGAGGCAAGCTCAGGGATTGGTGGATTCTGTTTCTTGGCTCTGGGCTTGGGCTTGGGATCAAGTCAGGGTCTGGGTGTTCTTGGTCCTTTTAGCCTACATATACCTACATATACTACATATACCACAGCACACATGGAAGACGCAGGGACTGAACACAGGTCATCAGTCTTGGTAGAAATTTCGCACCTTTACCTCCTGAGCCATCTCATCAACCCAGGGTTTCCAAGTTTAAAGATGTTTGTTTGTTTGTTTGTTTGTTTTGAGGCAGGGTTTCTCTGTGTAGTTTTGGAGCCTGTCCTGGCTCTCACTCTGTAGACCAGGCTGGCCTCGAACTCACAGAGATCTGCCTGCCTCTGCCTTCCGAGTGCTGGGATTAAAGGCGTGCGCCACCACTGCCCGGCCAAGATTTTTTTTTTTTTTTTTTTTTTTTTTTTTGTGTGTGTGTGTGTGTGTGTGTGTGTGTGTGTGTGCTCATGTGCTTCACACATGTAGAGAGCAGAGGATGACTTTCAGGAGTTGGTTCTGTCCTTCCAATCATGTGGGTCCCAGGAGTTGAACACGGGTGGTCAGGCCTGACCTCAGGCACCTTTACCCACTGAAGCATCTCACAGCCCAGGATTTCAAACTTTCAAGTTCATCCCTGGACCACCACCTCTTTACCTGCCTACTCCCTCAACACAACTACCAGTTCCTTGGCCAGGTTTCGTAAGGTTTATTTTTATTTATGATTTTAGATCTGTGTAAGAGTGTACTGAGAGTGTGTGTGTGCTCTCAGAAGATCACTGGAGCTGGAATTAAGGCCGTTGTGGGCACCCAACGTGGGTGCTGGGAACTGAACTTGCTTCCCTTGGAAGAACAGCAAGCGCTCTTAACTGCAGAACCATCTCTAAGCCATCCTTGACCAAATCTTAAGCCTAGTCTCTCCAGCCTTACAAGGTCTCTACTGTCTGTCCCCTTCTGGGGTCACCTGATCTCCCCATCCCCCTCAAAGCATTCCATGCAACCGATGGCTTCAACCCCAGCAGATTCTTTCATTCACTTCACCTGTCTTTTCGATTCCAGGCCTAATTTCCAGTAGCCAAATTCCTCTTCCTTCACTACTCTGTGCCGTACCATATTGCTGGGAAGGCCGTGGGGGTGTGGTGTCAGACGCACTCTCCATGGGAGGACCTCCTTATCATCTAAGTTCCTGAAGGTGCCCTCCCAATCTTGCCAGTCTTGGAAATCAGCTAGCTGCTTGAGCCTCCGTGGTCTGCTAGTGAGGAAAGTGGGCTGGCTGTGCAATGGTTCTCACACTGGAACGGGCTGAGACTGACCTAGGGATCTAACTTCAATTGCTGGTTCTGGCTCGGAGTTTGGCTGCATACCGGCGTGTGTGCATAGCCCTGGGATCAGTCCCTGGCACCAAAGGAAGATGATTCAGGAAGAGCATCCCTGGTGATGCCAATACTGCAGTTTATAATTCGAGTAGAAAGGACTCAGTGAACCCCGAGATTTTATTAACGACATTTTAAGATTGCATTTGTGTAGCGTGTGTGAGAAAACGCACCTCAGTCGTCATCCTTGGGAACACTCTAAACTTCCTTCAGTACAGGGTCTTTCGTTGGCTTAGAGCTCAGCTAGATTGACCAGTGAGCTTCAGGGATTTTCCTGTGTCTGCCTCCTCAGCGCTGGGGTTACAAGTGCCTGTCAGGGCTTTTGAAGCTGGTTCTGGAGATAATATTCCGGTCCTCGTGCTACTGAGGCAAGCATGTCGCCTGTCTGTCCAGCCCCATTCGGTATTGCTGCTACTGAGGCAAGCACGTCGCCTATCTGTCCAGCCCGTTTGGAATTGCTGTTACAGAATTGCAGTCTGACTTCTGAATTGTGATTGCTTTTGTTAAAGTGACTGTAGGAGTGTGTGCTATCTAAGGGGAGCAAAGATGGAATGGAACCTTCTAGACATATCATCTAGAAAGAGAAAAACTGAAGGGAGGAGTGGGAGGACAGACATCCGTCTGTCCTGTTACAGTCTGTCTCACACTTGCTCCAGAGACACCCTCTGCCCTCTCCCCGACTTACTCCGTATTGATGAGCATGTGGATCGTCTCCAGTTTAGCCTATTACAAAAACCCTGCTTGTGACTAACAATGGGGTGGGACGCTAACATCTGGAAGATGGTTTTTTTCTGCTTTCTTCACTTTACGCCCTCATAAGCTTTCACCTACATAGTTTATCTGTCCAAAGCATAATTCCAGTCATGCTACTCTGTTTGCTTGAAAACACCGACCAGCTGGGCTGTGGTTGTAGCTCAGCCTAGCAAGCATGGGGCCCTGGGTGCAACCCTGGTATCACATGAGCCAGGTGTAATAGTACACATCTGTGATCCTAGCATGTACCTGTGACTCCAGCACACACCTGTAATCAATCCTAGCACAAACCTGTGATCCCAGCGTGCACCTGTGATCCTAGTACTCAGGAGAAGGAGGAGCAGTAAGTTCAAGGTCATCCTCATCGTGGACTACATGAGACTTGGCCTCAAGCAAGCAAGCAAACAAAAAACCGAATGTGGTGATGCATGCCTGTAATTTCAGCACTAGGGAGGTTAAGGCAGGACAATCAAGAGTTTCGGGCCATCCTTGTCTGCACAGCAAGTTTGGGAACAGTTTGGGTTATCCTGGACACTGTCTCAACAACAACAACAAAAACCCAAAACAATAAAAAAAGTTTCAAGGTCTCCCTGTTGCCTTCCAGCCAGAGCATAAACCCCCTTAGCATCCAGGGTCTTGTCCCTTGCCGTGTGTGTGTGTGTGTGTGTGTGTGTGTGTGTGTGTGTGTGTGTGTGTGTGTGTGTGTGCTCTTCCTCTGAACATCCTCACACACACTCCCAGCTTCTGACCCTCCTTGCTTCATCTGCGTCTCCAGAGCAGTTAGCTGTTTCTTGCCTGTGGACGTGTTTCAGTTACGTTGTTGAACTACTTTGGAGAAGTCGTTTGAAAATATCTTCCTGATTTTCACCCTCGAGTGCCCACTTCTCCTTTGAGCGAATTCCCCCTTCACTCCTTGGGATTTTGTCTGTGAGCTGGCTGGCCAGAAACTAAGTCTATGGTGTCTGACGCCTCACTGACCAAAACATAGTAACTTCTTAGAGCCAGGCATGCTGGCAAATACCTATTAATCACAGCACTGGGGTTGGGTAGAGGCAGGGGGATCAAAGAGTTCGTGTTCAGCCTCAGCTACATAGCAAATCGACATGAGACCCTGTCTTCACAAACAAAAAATAACTTAATATTGTCTTTCCTAATCATGCCATTTAACAACCCTCACCCACCCGAAGCTGAAATGAACTGGATTTGTTGAGTAGACATCTATCCAGGGGCGTGGGGCTGGGGTGCTGTGTACTTAGAAGACAGCGTTCCAGAGGCTTTCACACTCCAGTGTTTTAAAGTCTAGATCTGCTGTCTCTGGCTGTTTTTATTTCGTTTCATAACCGTGAACAAAGCGCACTTGGTGTGAAGTTTAGGTCTCTCAAGTCGTGGCAGAGTAGCTAGAGGAGAAAACTGTCAGTGACTGGATGTTCAAGATGCAGTTCCTAGGGTTGGGGATTTAGCTCAGTGGTAGAGCGCAAGGCTCTGGGTTCGATCCTTAGCTAAAAAAAAAAAAAAAAAAAAAAAAAAAGATGCAGTTCCTAAGCCAGTGCTCAGGAGGTAGATGTAGGAGAATGAGGCCAGCATTCCAGGCCAGCATTGGCTAGATAGCAAGTTCTAGGCCAGCCTGGACTAGAGAAACTGTCTGGGGGAAAAACAAGAAAACAATACAAACAAACAAACAAAAACCACCCAAGTGGGTGGGGGGGAGGCTCATTTCTAAATCAATGGATGAAATACCTGTTTAATGTTCAGAAGCCTCATTCATCTGCATTCTCCCTCTCCCTCCAATTTCCCCAAGAGGATATGGTCTTTTGAACATCAGTGATGCCACTTTTGTGGTAAGAAAATAGGAATTAGAGGAAGCCAATTCGGAAACCTCAAAGAAGAGGAAGTGTCTCTCAGCTGAAGAGAAGGCTGCTGAGTTTTATTTCCTCTTTGCTCTGGACTCTCCTGGTCCCCCACCCACATCCCTCAGTCAGGAAGCAAGGTCCAGGAGGAACAAGGGAAAATCTAAAAGACCCCAGGATGCAAGGACCCGCCACAGCCTCGACAGCCTCGGCCACTGGCGGATGTTTGCAGTCCCACGCCCCTGTCCATTCACAGGCACAGCTGAATGGTGTGGACAGGGTGGGTAAGAACTGGCCACTTTCTAAATAAGGAAGACTTTCACTTCGGAATACCAAGTGCACTCAGGTAGTTATAGTTCTCGGCTTGGCTTTTTACTGGGAATACAGCAAATTGAGCCTTGTTCACCAGTCCCCTTTCCACGGAGAGAAGCCAAGTTCAAATCTAGTAGCAATTGGTTTTGTTTTCATTGTAGTAGTTCACTTTATTTTTACTTTGCCTTTAGAGACAGAATGTTCCCTTTTGAGAGAAGAAACCTCTGTTGTGACCACTAAGTAGCCTGTGGCAAGACTCAGATTCAAACCCTGATTCTCCAAACAGAGTCTGCGGGGGCTCAAAGTCCAGGACTTTGTTTCTGTCTTCCCTGGCTTGCTTTTCACGGGACCATTCGCTCTTCTCTGAGCCCTGAGACGCTTCCGGTGTTATGCCTAAGGGGAAGCTGTGTGTCACAAACCACCAACGGTTCAGGCTAAGCCAGCTGGGCTCTTCCTGTATCTGGGCAGACCATTGAGACTTCTTAAGGAATTCACAGTTTCCTTGGCTTCAAGAAACTTCAGCTGAGCACTGGGTCTTCATTGAAGGCAGTTTGGAAAAACCAAAGAAACATCAGAAGTCTAAGATGATTATAGTGAAGTTGTCATAGCTAAAACCCAAGGGTGAGTAGCAAAGTGAAGGTCTTGGCTGTGTAGAGGGGACAGTGGATGGTTATAGTTAAATGTCTTTGGGATTGAACCAATACTAGTTTATTCCCTTTCGAATCAAAGAACAGCATTTATCATTTTGGGTAAATGAGGCCAGCATTCCAGGCCAGCATTGGCTAGAATTATATTCTAGGCACAGAATTATATTGACTGGTAAGGAAGGGGATGGCCCAGAGGGAAAGGACAGAACTCAAGTGTGCTGTGTTGGTAGACACAGTGTTGTATCCCCTTTAGTCTAGAGAGTAAGAGAACCACCCTGAATAGCATGGACCAGGGCAACTGGAGAACACTGCTTAATAGAATCCTGTCGGGTAGGAGTTTGAAGGCTTTATGAATTAAAAATATAATGAAGTTGGAGCTGGAGAGGTGGCTCAGCTGTTAAGAACCCTAGCTGCTCTTCCAGAGGTCCTGGGTTCGAGTCCCAGCACTCACATGGCGGTTCATTACCTTCTTGTGGCTCCAGTCCCTGTAGATACAACAACTTCTTCTGGCCTCCTTGGATACCGTGTGCACCTAGTGCACAGACATGCATGCAGGCAAAACACCGATACACGATTTTGTTAAAACAAAAGGTGCAGGTATTAAATTAATTAACGTTTCGGGAATCACATCCCAGCCCACATTGACCTCTCATTTGTCAGTCTCCTGCTCATGGATCCTAGAACACAGATAAATTGCCTTTTCTCCTTTACAATACGTATTGGGGATCATAGCTATTGGGGTGCCGGGAGAACCGCCCGGCGGAGATGAACCAGAGATTGTTCTTAAATGAATGGGAGGATTCAGATAGCTTCTTGTCTTCAGGGAATCTTCTGGGGAGACTGAATGGTGAAAGTCTGGCTGCGGGGGGGCGGGGAGCAGAATGCCACATCCCTCTCCCTAGTCAGGCAGCTCTGTCCTGTCTGCAGCTGCCTTTAAGGGGAATCCCAACTCTCCTAGGCTACTTAACTGTTATAGAGATGAATTCACAAGGCATTGTGTTTTAACACCTGATAATATCACAAGGAACCACAGACCTCATTCTTCTCTGTTCCCTGCCTCATTGAAACTACTGGGAGAGTATTTTAAGTTACGGACTTTTTGTGTATGGGGGTAGTAGGCGGGAGAGAGGGTGTGGGGGTGTGTGTGGGAGGAACAGAACTCAGTGTCTCGGGCATAACAGACAAATCGGTCTTCACTATAGACCCCACTAAGGGCAGGATTCTTATCTTGACTACCATGCCATTCAGCATGTCACCAGGAAAGCTGCACCTCCACTTTGTACTTTTGCCTGGTGGGTAACCCCTACCTTCCTCTTTCGTCTATCCCCAGGGAGAGCGGGGGCATGGCCGAATGGAGCTCCCCCCCCCCCGAAAAATTTCCAGGACTCACGAGATGTCAAGTCATCTCTAAAACTTTTCAAAAACCCAGAAAGTCATTTCAAACAGTCTGACTTGGTGGCCACGCAGAGGGGAAGAGCCAACTTTCCATAGAGACAGCAGGCTTGCCCCCCCACCCCAGGCTTGTGCAAAAGCGGCGGCAATGTCGTGGCCCGGACTTCAGTGACAGCTCCCTGAGCCAGGGGAAGTCCACTTGGCTGAGTGGGTAAGCTGCTGCCCAGGGCGCATATCATGAAGCCCGCTTCCAGGGGATTTCCCTCTGCAATGGAATCGGCAGAGTTTCGTCTTTTCTGAAAGATTTCCCACAGGAATACATTTATTTGACTCTGTGGAAAAATCTCAAATGTGGATTTCTCATTTAGTCACACGTTTCTTCAAATAAAGAAAATCAACACAGTTATCCTAAGTAGTAAGAACGCATACTCTATGAATGGTCTAATGCTTACTTCATGCTAGGCCCTCTTTGCTTTATGGCTAAACTGCCGAGTAAAACACATGATGTGGCCCCTGCCTCATCTAAACGAGGTTCTAATTCTAGCTGTCAGTGTTTGTACTGAAAATAAACCTGATTTCTTTAAGGAAATGTTATAATATGCCATCCCAAATCATATGTGCCTCTTTCTTGGCCTCGTTAAATGCAGCCACACCCTAAAAGATCAAGATTTGTTTGAATCTGTGAAATCTCATGGCCTTGTTGGGTGTGTGATTTAAAACATCCCTCGTACAAGGTGATGAAAATCTAGTCATATCTACACGGGAACCAAAGACCTATGACTATGAAAACATTTCTCTGTTGTTACCTTTGTCTCCACAGTTTTCAGTGAAGTGTAGCAGTCATTTATTGAACTATCGTGAGCCAAGTCCCGTTCCAGGAGTAGTAGAGGATACAGAGATACCCAAATATCTCTGTATCTGCTCTGCCAAACCGGTGAAACCCAGACATGCAGTTCTCGGAGTTAAACCATATAGCTGCCAGTATTTCACTCACAGATGCCCGCTTGGGCTGGGGGTGTAGTTCAGTGGTAGAATGCTTACTTAGCATATGTGAGATCTTAGGTCCAACCTTCAGCAACACCAGAACTAAATAAACAGGCTTTTCTGGAGCAGCACATAGATAACCAAGTGTCCATATGCCAACTAGATCCCTTGTTTAACTGTGCAGTGGCTGACATTGAGAAATTAGGGCGGCCTTATCAAGAGACTCAGAGGAGGGTCCAAGAGCCAAGATTTCAATAATTGCAGCACACAAACCTGTGCCAGTGACTGCTTGGTACAGAGTTAGCTAGGCACAAGTGGGACAATGATTGTGATCCTAAACAAGAACTTCCTATCGTGTACATTTCTGACCACAGATTCGTCACCAAGCAGATGCCAGATGATGTCGGAGCTGTTCAGTTCTATTTTTGTTGTTTTTGGAGACAGGGTTTCTCTGTGTAGTTTTGGTGCCTGTCCTGATCTCGCCCTGTAGACCAGGCTGGCCTGGAACTCACAGAGATCCTCCTGGCTCTGCCTCCTGAGTGTGTGCCTCCGCTGCCCCGGCTCGGTTCTACTTCTTACAAGACAAAGTTCCTCCGCTTTCCTTTAACCGATGTTATTGGCAGTCCATTAAACATCCAAAGCATGAATTATTCTAGTCACCTGTGTCTTTATCGTGAGCTGAATATGGTTAAACACACTCTCTTTTGTGCTTTTTGAAATATGTTTTCTTGAGGATCCAAGCCAATCAAAGATAGGAATCCTGTGCAGTGGGCGGGAAGGTTGAAAGAGACGAACTGGTAGAGATGGACTTCAACAAGAGGGGCTGGGCGTGGGTGGTCCTTGAGGAGTAACCCGGCAGTGGGGGATGAAGCAGAAGAGGACAGTTTATGAACAGCCCTGGATGTTAGGCTTCGTTCAGCAGACGGTAGGGAACCCAGAGGAATCTAGTTAGAGAAGCAACAAGATTGCTCTAAAAAAATTGACACAAGAAACTAGTGTCCCAGGGTAGACCAAAGGGCTCTAAATCTGAACAGTGGGAGAAAGAGTAGAAAGCTGGAGGAGAGTCATGTCACAGGCATAACCAACAGCATTCAATAACACACACGGGAAGCAATATTGCTAACAGTCCTCATTTGCTAAGTACTCATATGCTAGGGGCTTTGCTTAGTACTTCTCATTTCATCTTTACCCCCCCATAAAGTGGATCTTATTATGCAAGTTAGCAAGAGAATCAGCTTGTATTAGGTCACATATCTGAGAACTGTTGCAAATGGAATTTAAATTCAAATTTAAATAGAAAATGATACACTTTTTTTTTTTTTTTAAGTTAGCTGGGCAGTGGTGGTTCATGCCTTTAATCCCAGCACTCGGGAGGCAGAGGCAGGCAGATCTCTGCGTTCAAGGCCAGCCTGGTCTACAGAGTGAGTTCCAGAACAGTCAGGGCTAGACAGAGAAACCCTGTCTTGAAAAACAAAAACCAAAACATTTGCATTTGCATGAATATGCCACCCTTGGAGTATCCTTGGAGGCCGATACCCAGTAGCCGAAGGTACAGTTGGTTGTGAGCCGCCCAACATGTGCTCGGCAGTGAACTACCTGGTTCTCTGGAAGAGCAACTGCCCTTAACCACTGAGCTACCTTTTCAGCCCCAAGGGATACCATCTTAATTTATATGCTCTAAAGGATTAATCCATTTGGGTTGGAGAGCTGGTTCAGCCGTTAAAGGCTAGGCTCACAACCAAAAATATAAGGATTAATCCATTTCATTCAGCAAATATTTATTGAGTGCTTTATATATGCTTGACATTGTTCAAGTTTATCTGTATCTGTAACAAGGCTATGGATTTTTGTCTTCTTGACACTTAAGAGTAAGGATAAAAAGAACATAAGAAGTAAATAAAGTTTTTTTTGTTTTGTTTTATTTTTCTGGCTTTCCCAGTGTGAGCAGCCATGAAAAAACAGAGTCTCTGGAGACACTCTGAACCAAGCAGTGTGGGAAGTCCTGCACAGGAACTAGCAAAAGTGCCACAAGTTTCTGGAAACAGAAGAGCTGCAAATGAGCCTAAAGAATGTCAGGAGGGCAAATGCTTCTCAGGCACCATCAGCCTAAGTCCACTCCCTGTCCCAAGTTCTCTGTGTGCATCCCCGGGGACTGGGATTGTGATGAGGCCAAGGCTGTGGCTGTCTCCCACACGGACAGTGAGGTGCTGAAGAAGCTTAGTAAGAGTAAGAAACAGGAAAAGGGGCTGGAGATAGTTCAGTGGCTAAGAGCGGTGACTACTCTTCCAGAGGACCTGAGTTCAATTCCCAGCACCCACATGGCAGCTCACAACTGTTTGTAACTCCCAAGATCTGACACCCTCACACAGATATGCAGGCAAACACTGATACACATAAAATAAAATAAATAACTTTTTAAAATTACATTCTTTAAAAAAAATAGGAAAAGAACTTGGGCAAAAAGGGTGATGCCTTTTTGTCCTCCAAGTCTCTGATCCAGCAGATCCCAAAATCCTGGGCCCAGGCCTAATTAAGGCTGGCAAGTTCCCTTCCCTGCTGGTGCACAATGAAAATATGGGGCCATGGTGATGAAATCCACACCAAGATGAAGAAGGTGTTGTGTCTAGTTGCTGTTGGTCATGTGGAGATGAGGGATGATAGTGGTCTGCAACATCCACCTGGCTGGCTGTCCATCTCTTGGTGCCATTGCTTGAGTGCTGGAAAAATATCTGGGTTTTATACATCAAGAATCCAGTGCCTGCTTTAGAGCACATCCTAATAGGTCTCGGTGCCACCATAAAGTGAATAAAACTATGAATTATTCGCAGCCAGCTAAGACATCAGGAGCAGCAGGAGTAAATGCTGAGGAATTGACCACTGCAAGGTACGGACTCTGAATACAGAAAGCAGGTGTTGGCTCGGAAGGAAAGAGATGAAAAATTCTGTCTTTACCTATTTTGGGTTTTGAAATGCTGTCTGTTTACTATGACAGAGGCAACTAGGGAAATTCGACTTCAAAGAAGAGTCCGGTGTGAGAATTAAATTTGAGAGACACCTGGATACTAAGGGAGTAAAGGAGTGCACCATTCCCCTAGCAGTCTTCCAGAGAACTCCTTATCCTCGACTGGTCAGGCAAACTGTAGGAGATATAGTACACCTGCCTGAGAGACTGAGGGAAGTGCTCAAAAGGTCAGGAGTTGAGTCTGCGTAGGGACCTGAGCTGTAGACAAAGGACAAGCTCTTATCAGCACACTGGGAATTGGAGCTGGAAAGTACCCAGTGTTCCAGAGAGCTGTTTACATGGACTACTTTCTAAACTGCGTTTCAGTTCTGGGCGTTCTTTTCTTTCTCTTTTTTTCTGTGTTGTCCTGGCTGTCCTGGAACTCATTCTGTAGACCAGGCTGGCCTTGGATCCAGAGATCCGCTTGCCTCTGACTTCCAAGTGATGATATTAAAGGTGTGTGCCACCACACCTGGCTTATAGTTTTTTAATACTTCACTTACTGATTTATTTATTTTTATTTTATGTGTATTAGTATTTTTCCTGCCTGTATGTCTGTGTGAGGGTGTCAGGTCCCCTGGAACTGGAGTTTACAGTAGTGAGCTGCCATGTGGGTGCTGGGAATTGAACCCAGGTGCTCTGGAAGAACAGTTAGTGCTGTTAACTGCTGAGCTATCACTCCAGTACCAATACATCACTTTCTAAAAGAAGAAAAAAAAATGAACTCGAGAAAATAAAACTTCCTTATGAAGAATCTCTTCAAGTGTTTTGCTTTAAAAAAAGTGTTTTTAGAGAGTATACCAGAGATCTGAATAGTTCAGTATCACAGCAGTAAATTGTCACAAATATTGGTGTAAGTTTTTTATCTAGAGGAAGAAATAGCTTAATATTATGCTTCAAATTTTATATTCGCAAAGGAGGAGTTGTGCCTTGGGGTGCACAATGTGCAGAATTTTTCAGCTTGAAAAGCCACCAATTTTCTAGGAGCTACACTTCACCTACTTGGAATTAATTTCCTGTATCCATCCAACGCCAGCCTTCTATGAAGTTCCTGCTTTTTGGATCTTGCTCATTGTCAATTGAGACTGCTGAACCTCAGGTTCCCATTATTTGTATTTCAACCTCAATTTCACTTTTAAGACAAAACAAAAACCAAACAAACAAAAAACCTGGGCCGCTGTCCAAAGGAAGGTCCTGCCAGACTAGAAGAAAACTTTTGTTTTCCCCAGTGGCTTTCAGATCCTACAGCTACAATCCTTCCTCCCCACATCTTACAACAGCCGCGGCGGGTAAAACGAAGGTTAGGAAAAACAGAGCCAGAACTCCAGTAAGTCAGGACAGCAAGCACAGGCGCCCACACTAACGACGGTGGCGGGGATCACACGGTCTCCTGAGGTCACCCGTACCGCGGGCCCCTTGAAAACTTCCTCTCTGGGCCAATTTACTCTCCAGAAAGCCCTGGCGGCCGCGACCCAGAGCCACTCGCCCAGAAGCACGCCGGAGCCGGCTCCGGGCTCGCGGCCACGCCCACTTAGGGGCGTGGCTCTGGAGACGCCCCGCCCCCTCCCACCACCCATTCCCCTCCCACCCGGAATCAGCGCCCGTACCCTGAGAGGCAAACCGGAGCGGAAGCCGCTCGGCCGGTGCCCCGGAAGCAGTGGCCATAACTTCCGGGAGGGGCTTGCGCGCCTGGTGTGTGTGTGTGCGCTACGGGGGTGCAGTCTGTGCTTGAAACAGCGGGGACGCCATGTCCCGCGGCTCCAGCGCCGGCTTTGACCGCCACATTACTATTTTCTCTCCCGAGGGTCGACTCTACCAAGTAGGTGAGTGAGCCAGGGCCGCCCGCGGGACACCGGAACTGCTCTGTCACGCTTCGGCCTGGGGCGAGCAGGCGCGGCCCCCGGCATGGTCTGGGGCTTGAAGCAGGGCCGGGGCCCCGAAAGGGGAAGGGTCGAGGCCGGGCTCAGGCCCGTGTCCCCATCCCCGTCGGCTCGCGGACTTTCAGCCTGAAAGCAGAGCCGCCAGCAGCGCCCACCGGTCCAGACACAAAGAGTTCCCGTGTTGCACCGCAATGCCCGCCTGCTCCGGCTTCCGGGGTCCCCCAGCCCAGTGCTCCCCAACCTTCCCAGTGCTGCGACCCTTCCATCATACAGCTCCTCATGGTGTGACCCCCAAACCGCACAGTTATTTTCGTTGCTGCTTCAACACTAACTTTGCGCCTGTTGTGGCACGTCATGTAAAGGTCTGTGCTTTCGATGGTGGTAGGTGAAAGGGTCGTTTGTTCCCCCAAAAGGAATCGCCGCCTTAGCTCCATTCTACCTGGAGCCAGAGTCTTCTCTTCGCAGAGAGTCTTGGTCCCTTAACCAGCTAACCGAAATGCACCCCACCCCACCCCCTTTGTTGAGTAGATGACTTGCTTTGTGGTCAGTTCTATATGAACATGCAAAGCCCTACCAGACAGACACTGCTGGTTCTAGAAAAGAGATAAATGTTACTCCCTGATGAAGCCCACAGCTTAAAGGAAGTGACGAATAAAAATAGAAGAGTGCAAAGTTTAAAACTGCAAGATAGAGGGATTGTAATAAACTGCTCCTGAAGCCAGCACCTCGATTTTAACCCCATCTCTGTGAATGCTCCTATAGTTTAAAAGCCAATTCTCAATCTAGTTGAGGCGCAGTGTGCTAATCTTCACTAAAGGAGCAGCTTTAATGGACAGAGACCTGAACTCGCTATCAGCAATTCCGTGTAACAGTAGATTTTGGTAAATTGATATCATGGCAGGGTTTAGATTAGGATTATAAGACAGACTTTTAAACTCTTGCCATAGAAAATTTAGTGTTGGGAGCTGGAGAGTTGGCTCAGCGGTTAAGAGCACTGACTGCTCTTCCAGAGGACCTGGGTTCAGTTCCCGGCACCCACGTGGCAACCCACAACTGTTAACTCCAAGATCTGACACCCTCACAGACATACATGCAGACAAAACACCAGTACACATAATAAAAAAAAGAAAATTTAGTGTCAGAAGGGCCTGATACACATCTGGTCCATGGTAATTTTATTTTGGAGTAAATCTTTTATCTCGGTGTCTTGGTGAGGACTATCTTGGTTGAAAATCCTCGGGTTGGCCTATAAATGGAGTTCTGCTCACCTATACATTTAGAAGTGAGGTTAAAGAAGTTGACCTACTGCACAATGTAGCTACATATTGTATGTGACGTGCCAAGGACCACCATCACTTAAGTAATTTGGTAACCCTTGTAATTCACCTCATTTGAAAGTTGTGATAAAAGAGGTGATGGTCCCGATGAAGGATTTTTTTATTTTATTTTTGGTGTTTTATTTCTGAGTTTGAAAGAGTTTTTTTCTGTGTTAGATTATTGTTTGAGGTGTTGATTTGGGTGTTTTTTAAGTTTGTAAACAGAAAAAAGCCACATTTAGACTTGTTTCTGTCAACTGCATTGTAGAAACTGGCCATAAAACAATCTTCAGTGCTTCTTAAATTTGGTGGATAGAAAGGCCAAATATAGTGTTGGTTTAGTAGGATTCAGGGCGTCATTTAAGCCTTGTTAAGAGAAAGAAAGTGAAAGCG
The DNA here is from genome assembly GCF_049852395.1 of Peromyscus maniculatus bairdii. Lineage (NCBI taxonomy): Eukaryota > Metazoa > Chordata > Mammalia > Rodentia > Cricetidae > Peromyscus > Peromyscus maniculatus. The sequence continues at coordinate 15,220,037 of NC_134865.1, read as the reverse complement.
CAGTATGAGCAAGCAATATAGTGGTGCAGTTTGGGCCTTGGGGCCACACATGGATTAAGGTACTGGCTGTGCACCACATCAGCTGGCCTGGGCAAGTATATCATCATTGCTCAGTTTCTGTTTGCAAAATTGGACTAGTAATTCCTCCTCTTATGGTTGTTGTGAGGATTCAGTTAGGCCATACATATAGATTGCTTAGTGTGTGCCTGCTAAATAATGAGCGTTTGATATAACAGGATACCTATTGAATAAAAACATGTGTTAAATTAGGACCTCTGTAGATAAAGAATCTCTTCTTTGGTCCAACTCGATCAGTTTGCTGGTGAAATATATGTGTCTGTTCACAATATTATAAATGTTGTGTTATTAGGTTAAACTTTAGAGTCCCCTAAAGACACAGCATCTAAGAACTATAAGATGCAAATTGTTACCCTAGACGGCTGAAGACTAATGTAACAAGATGGAGTGATGTAAGGGAAATAAGGATTGATAGGATGCTCCTCATGCTCCTCATTTGCCGTAGTTTAAGACTCCAAAATACCATAAGGGTTTGGGGGTAGTGTTTTCCTAGCATGCTTGAGCGTCGGCTGTATTTAATCCCCAACACTGAAATAAACAGTGTAGCAGTACTGGAGGCAGAAATTTAAATGACAGTACTAAGCATAATTATAAACATGATCTGTAATTTTAACAGTAGCAGTAGGTAGAGTTTTAAAAAAAATAACACTTTGGTAACTATTGAATTTTGTTTCTTTTTCTTTAGACTTTAAAATAATTTTTAAAAATACATTTTATGCATTTTGTGTGTGCAGATGTCAGAGGACATCCTCAGGACTCAGTTCTCTCTTCTGCCATGTAGGTCCTGGGAATCAGGTCAGGGTATCCTACTTTCTAGCAGGTACCTCTACCCACCGAACAAGCTGTCCTGCCCTGAAACATTTTTTCCCTAAGTATTTATTTTTCAAATTGTGCGTGTGTGTGTTCGTGCGTGTGTGTGTGTGTGTGTGTGTGTGTGTGTGTGTGTGTGTGTGTTCGTTCGTGCGTGCGTGCGTGCGTGCGTGCGTGCGTGCCCGCCCGCCCAACACAGGGGCCAGGAACTGCACGCGTCCTCTGCAAGAGCACGACACTCAGCCCTTGAGCCATCTCTCTAGCCTCTGACAATTTTTTTCTTAACAAGTGTGCACATTGTGTTTGTGTGCAAGCATGTGTTAGGAATAGGTTTAAAGTTTAGCTTTTTAAAATTATGTTGTATTGTCTGTGTGTATGTTTGTGTGTGTTCATATTCACATGTGTACTTATGTGTATGAGAATCAAAGGGCAACTTGTGGGAGTTGGTTCTCCACCATGTGAGTCTCAGGAATGTAACTCAGATTGTCTTTCATGCTTGTGGATGCCTTTGCTCACTGAGCCATCTCTCTGGCCCTCACATGTTGTCTCTTAATGTATGTATACAAATTGCGTTTGTACAGGCATGTGTTAAGAATTGTAGAGCACCTTGCTTTAAAGTTTAATTTTAAGGTTTGGGATGTAACTCTGTGGTTATTGCACCTGAGAAAAAGATGGGGTGGGGTAAGAGGAAGAAAGAGGAGAGTGTTAAGTATATGTGTGTATACACATATATTTACACCAAAAAAAGTTATAGGCTCAACACTCTTATATTTTCAAATCTCATATTCTCCTCCTGTGCCAGTACCAAGATTGCTAATGACCCCACTTTTGAGGATCACTGTTTTAAAAAACAAACAGGAAAGGCGCAAAACTACACAGAGAAACCCTGTCTCGAAAAACCAAAAAAAAAACAAAAAAAACAAACAAACAAAAAAAAAAAACAAATATTAGGAAGTTCTGTGAAATGACCTACACTTCCTGATTATGTAGCCTTCAAACTTCAGGAAACAACAGAACATCTTGTTTTGTTGTTTTTTAAGGTTTATTTCTAATTGTGTGTGTGTGTGTGTGTGTGTGTGTGTGTGTGTGTGTGTGTGTGTGTGTGTGTGTCTCCCCGTGGGGATATTCTTGAGTGCAGGTGTCTACAGAGGCCAGGAGCATTGGATCTGCCAGGAGCTGAAATTTCAGTTGACTGTTGAACTGCCTGATGTGGATGCTGGGAACTGAGCCTGGGTCCTCTGCAAGAGCAGCAACACTATCAACTGCTGAGCCACCTCTCCAGTCTCCCGTCTTTTATTTTTTTAATAATCAAACTTTACAGGTTATTTGGATCTTTCATCTTAATTTTCCAACTCATGTTTATCTAGGAAGAACAAATTAATGTCCTCAAACTCATCATAGCATTTACATTGTGTGCCAGTTATTTGCACCTCAGAGTCACTTGTATATGCTTTGTGAAGCCTGATGTGTCCAAAAGAGGGATGTGTTTCTCCGCTGTTTGCTGGCATCAGTGTGAGCTGCTTACACTGAGCCATTCATTACCTGACATTGCTTGCTTGTCCTGAACTTCTGATAAAGTAGGCACAGTACCTTTTATAGTTCGCCCATTTCTCCACTAATATTACATAAATGAAAAGTTGAAGGAATGATAGGAATTGTAGGAAATAAGCAAATTATAAGAGAATACTATGGGCAGAAATCCTTATATTCAGAACAGTTGTTTACTAACCCTTTTATTTGTGAGTAAGGAAGGAACTTATATCTTTTATTTTTAATGTTAGTTTTTTTATCTGGCAGTGGTGGTGCACACCTTTAATACCAGCACTTGGGAGGCAGAAGCAGGTAGAGCTTTGAGTTCAGGCCAGCCTGGTCTGCAGAGTGAGTTCCATAACAACCAGGTCTACACAGAGAAACTGCGATTCAAAAAAACAATTAAAACTATTTTATATTATATATTACATTATATGTATATGTATATTAGTGTTTGAAGGCGTGTATGCATGTGCTTGCAGATGCGAGGTGAAGGCAGGAATCCCTTGGGACTGGAGATCAGGAAGTTATGAGCTGCCTTATAGGTTCTGGGAATCAAACCCGAGTCCTCTGCAAGAGCAGCTAGTGCTTATAACCACTGAACCATCTTCCCATCCCGGCAATTTGCATCAGTAGCTTGTTTTTATATTGAACACAAAAGCTGTTGTTTGACAGTTTGTATTGTGTGTGTGTGTGTCTGTCTGTCTGTCTGTCTCTGTGAGCACGCACAGTGAAGTGTAATGCTAAATGCACACTTCAAAGTGAGAAGACATCAGCAATCTTGCTCTTCCAATCTCTGCCTTACTCCTTTGAGACAGGGACTCTCACTGAATCCAGCAGTAGGCTGGCCCCAGCAATCTCCAATGATCTCCTGTCATCCGGCATGTACACATACATGCTCAGGGATTGCAGGCCTGTGACCATGGTGGCCTCCTGTGTGAGCGCTGGATGTTTGAGTGACATGGCGGCACTCCTTCCTGCTCGGCCATCTTCCTAGCCCAGGTTTGGTTTGGTTTTTCAGTTTGGAGAGGGACTGTGTGAGGGTCAGAGAACAACTTGCAGGAGTTACTTCCCTCCTACCTTGTAGAGTCTGGGGATCAAACTCAGGTCATCCGGCTTGGTCCTAAGTGTTTTACCTGCTCAACCACCTTGAGGGCCTTGCTGGGTTCTTTTGTTTTTGTGTTGAGACAGGGTTTTGCTCTGTATCTGAGCCTGGCTTTGAACTTGAGGCAGTCCTCTTGCTTTAGCCTCCCCAGGCTCAGATTTAGGCATGCACTACCAAACACAGCCAAGGACTGTTTTTTAATGTGTAAAAAATGACAGTTTCAAGGGCTGGGCCCAAGGAAAAAAAAAGTAGGGCCAGTTGCATACACTAGACAGGGCTCCATGATTTCAAGACTAGCCAGGGCTACATAGACTGCCTCCAAAATAAATTAAAGACCTAAATAAACAAGCCAAGCCTGGAAGGAGGTTTGTGTTTGTTATCTTAGTAGTGCCAGCTCTGACAAGCAGATCTCTGGGACTTGCTGGCTAGCAGCCTAGCATACTCTGCAAGCTCCAGACCAGCAAGAGACCCTATTTCAAAAAACAAGATGGATAACCCTGAGAAATGAATGACACCTAAGGTTGTCCTTTGGCCTTCACACATGTGTGCATGTGTCCTATACACATGGACACAAAGGATCAAATAATTTGATTCACGTGGATCTTACTGTTCTTTAAAAAAAAAAAAGTCTTTTAAATTATGTGTATGTGTGTGAGTGTGTGCATATGAGTGTAGGTGCCCATGGAGTACAGAAGAGGGCATGGAGTTAAAGGAGCTGGGAGCAACCTGTTGGGGTGCTGGTGACTGAACTTGGTCCTCCGGAAGAGCAGTCAATGTTCTTAACTGCTGAGCCATCTCTAGCACCGCCAGTCTGCACGACAGTCCACTTGATAGGTTTCTCTGTGACTGCTTCATTGTTTGAAACATGGTCTTGTTATTTCTTGACCAGGATGTCCCTGAGCTCCTGGGCATTCTTCCTTAACCTTAGTGCCAGAATTATAGGCCAAGGCTACCAGAGCCAGCGTCTTTTGGTCAAGTTTTGTATTTCAGATACTGTGTTTTTTATTTGGATACTTTTCCTTTTTAAAAGGTTTGATTACTTTGTATGTGGGTACATGTGTCAGTACACTAAGTGGTGTCCATAGGCAGCTTTGTGGAGTTGGTTCTTTCCTTCTGTATTATTGTGTCAGTTCTGGGTATTGAACTCAAGTCAGTAGGTACCCTAGTTTGGTGCTGTGACAAAAGGCCATGACCAAACCAGCTTGGGGAGGAACAAGTGTATGACTTACACTTCACAGTCACAGTCCATCACTGAGGGAAGTCAGGACAGATCTCAAGCCAGGAACCTGGAGGCAGGAGCTGAAACAGTAGCAATGGAGGAACACTGGATACTTGTGTTTCTTACTCTGGTCATTTATGGAGGCTCTGGCAACTCCTCAGAGCCAGTGTCCAGAGTAACACTTACAGTCAGGCTTTTGTTTTGTTTTTAATTTTTTTTTTTTTTTTTTTGAGCTGAGGACTGAACCCAGGGCCTTGCCCTTGCTAGGCAAGCGCTCTACCACTGAGCTAAATCCCCAACCGTTTTTTTTTTTTTTTTTCCCCGACACAGGGTTTCTCTGTGTAGTTTTGGTGACTGTCCTGGATCTCGCTCTGTAGCCCAGGCTGGCCTTGAACTCACAGAGATCCACCTGCCTCTGTCTCCCAAGTGCTGGGATTAAAGGCGTGTGCCACCACCTCCTGACTATAGACAGGCTTTTGACATTGTTGCCTACAATGTAGCAATATTTTAGTCGTAACTGGGATTAAGAATCATTAAAAAAAAAAAAAAAAATCACGGAGGGGCTGGTGAGATGGTGGCTCAGGGGTTAAGAGCACTGGTTGTTCTTCAAGAGGACCTGAGTTCAATTCCCAGCACCTACATTGCAGCTCATAACTGTCTGTAACTCCAGTTCCAGGGGAACTGATTCCCTCACACAGGCGTACATACAGGCAAAACACTAATGCACATAAAAAAATATTTAAAAAAAAATCATCTTCTGAGCTGGGTGATGGTGGCACACACCTTTAACCCAGCACTCAGGATGCAGAGGTAGGCAGATCTCTGTGAGCCGAGTCCAGCCAGGGCTACACAGAGAAACCCTGTCTCAGAAAAAATACCTCCCATATTTTCTTTATTAACACAGAAAATGATAGTCTTATTTCTAATCTTTTTTCCTCAAAGACCATCATTATCAAATAAACTATGTGATAACAAAGTAATTTGTATTTGGTTCCCATCTTGATGCCAGTTTTTAAAAACAGAACTCATTGACAATGTCTAGAAGTACACAATCTGAAGTTTGTATTAAACCAAAGAACCCTATGTTGACTGTTCTTGGCCTAGGAAAACCAGGCTTGGTTGAAATTATGCCCACAAACAACACTTAAGGTGATGAGATAATTCAGATCTGCTGTGATAAAATTAGAGTAAGACTGTCAAAATTCGGTCTTGAACCTAATGAAAATTCAGTAAAATAAAATTGGAAGAAATGGAGCTGGTTTGACTCATTTATTGGCATTTTTATTATTTTGACTTTCTGTGGTTGGCATTCCACGTTCATATAGTTTAGCCTCATCCTTTTTTTTAATATTTATTTTTATTTCACATACATTGGTGTTTTGCCATGGGTATTGGGTCTCAGGAACTGGAGTTACAGACAGTTGTGAGCTGCCATGTGGGTGCTGGAAATTGAACCCGGGTCCTCTGGAAGAGCAGTCAGTGCTCTTAACCACTAAGCCATCTCTCCAGCCCCTAGCTTCATTCTTTTTTTTTTTTTTTTTTTTTTTCTTTTTTTTTGGTTTTTCGAGACAGGGTTTCTCTGTGTAGCTTTGCGCCTTTTCCTGGAGCTCACTTGGTAGCCCAGGCTGGCCTCGAACTCACAGAGATCCGCCTGGCTCTGCCTCCCGAGTGCTGGGATTAAAGGCGTGCGCCACCACCGCCCGGCTAGCTTCATTCTTTTAACAATAATTTGTTAATCAAGATAAATTTATCCCATCTTAGACATGGTGGCACATGCTTTTAATCCCAATCCCAGCACTCAGGAGGTCCAGGCCAGCCAGAGCTACATAATGAGATCCTGTCTCAAAAATGGAAAGAAAATTGTTCTACCTTTTTTTTTTTTTGGCTTTGGTTTTGGTTTTTTGAGACAGGCTTTCTCGTCCTGGCTGTCCTGAAACTTGCTCTGTAGACCGGGCTAACCTCAAACTCACAAAGCTGTACCTGCCTCTAAGGTGCATACCACCACAACCAACTCTACTTTTTTTTTTAAGAGTCTATAGTATCTCAGGCTGACCTTGAACTCCCTATATAAGGAGAACCTTGAATTTCTGATCCTCCTATTAGCATTTACCCAATGCCAATAACATTCTAGTCCCCACACTCAGATTGACCCAGTACTCTGTATACTAAGCCTGCATCTACAACTGAGCTACATCCCCAGCCCCTATTCCATCTTCAAACAATCAATCAATCAAACCTATTTTGTTTTTCCAGAATATGCTTTTAAGGCTATTAACCAGGGTGGACTCACCTCTGTGGCTGTCAGAGGAAAAGACTGTGCAGTGATTGTCACACAGAAGAAAGTACCCGTAAGTAATAGCCCAGGGGGTCGATTGCTGCAAACTAGAACGTGTGAATTCTTCATGATTTGAACAGTTTACATGGCTACCTATTCATATTAGCACTGTTCCTGGTTTGACTCTTACTAATCATCCAGGGAACGTTGAGAGTGAAAGGTGTTTTGGCTGAGTAGATAAAAGTAGCACATTAAACTTTGTGATATAATTATAATAAATGCAATGAGATTTCTAAGTCTTTTGTTTTCTGGGACCTTCAACGCACAGAAAACATCTAGCAGAACCATTTTCCTCTACCCCCTTTTTAAAGATTGGCTTTAAATGAATTATAAATAAACTGTAAAATGAACAGAATATATGTGTCTCATAACTTCTATTTTACAGTTTATTGTTACAGTTCCATACTGTTGGTTTTTTATAACTGCACAGAGGCCTGTGGACCTTACAGTGAAATTATTGTGATTTATTTTGTTCATTAGGACAAATTACTGGATTCCAGCACAGTGACTCACTTGTTCAAAATAACTGAAAACATTGGCTGTGTGATGACTGGAATGACAGGTAACTGGTGACTAGCTGCCTTCTTGGAAGTACAGACCTGATGTTATTTCATCATAATTATTTTTATTTGTATTGATGTGTTTTTGCATTTATTTATCGATTGTGTGTGTGGGAGGGGTGCACTGTGTTGTGGCATATGTGAGGTCAGAGGGCAACCTGTGGTAGCTGGCCTTCTCGACCATGTGGGTTCTGAGGACGGAACTCAGGTCATCAGACTTAGTAGCAAGCACCCTGACCTACTGAGCCATCCTACCAGCTCTACCTTTTGTGTTTAAAGATCCTGTAGTATATGTTTTGAGGTGTTATTAAGAGATCCGCTGTCTTCCAGAGTTGGTATTCATTTGTGTTTGTACAAGTGTGCTCACTTGTGCATATGCTTGTAGAGGCCACTGGTGTCTTCCCCTACCATTCTTCACCTTATTTTTCAAGATAGGTCTCCTCAAATCTGGATCTCTGTTTCAGCTAGACTGTGTGGCCAGCAAGCCCCCAGGATCATCTTCCTATTTCTGTGACATGCCCCCCGACCCTAGGGTTACATGTGCAGGCCCAGCTTTTACGTAGGTACTCGGGATTCAAACTTAGGCCCTCATGTGTGCACAGGAATTTACTTGCTGAGCTGACTCCCCAATCTCTAGCATCAATATTTTAAGACTATCAGGAATTTATTTGGTTGGTTGTTCAGTTAGTTTAGTTCACTGATTATTTAGTTGACTGATTGGGGGAGCTGTTTGTTTGTTTGAAATAGTGTCTAGAACTCACTGTGTAGACCAGTGGTTTGTAGATGTAACCAACCGTCTTATTAAATAAGAAACACAGAAACAATGTAAAAGAAAAAGCCGAGAGGTCAGAGCTCAGAGCTAAATCTCACCCTTCCTCCTGCGGTGGTCCTAGCTCTCCGAAAGAGAGCTACTTCCTGTGTGTATGTCTTTACATAGTCTTTTTGTTCTGCCTTCTCATTGGTTGTAAACCCAAACACGTGACTGCCTCGTCACTGCCTGTGTGTACAGCCCTCTAGGTCTTAAAGGCATATGTCTCCAATGCTGGCTGTATCCCTGAACACACAGAGATCTATGGGATTAAAGGCATGTGCCACCACCGCCACACTCTTGCTATGGCTGTAATAGCTCTGACCCCCGGGCAACTTTATTTATTAACATACAATCAAAATCACATTTCAGTACAATTAGAATACCACCACAGTGGTTCTCAGCCTTCTTAATTCTCTGACCCTTTTATATAGTTCATGTTGTGGTGACCCCCCAGCCATAAAATTATTTTTGTTGCTACTTCATAACTATAATTTTGCTACTGTTGTAAATTGTATGTAAATATCTGTGGTTTTCGGTGGCCTTAGGTGACCCCTGTGGAAGGGTAGTTTGACAGCCCTCCCAGAGGGATCGATACCCACAGTTTGAGAACCATTTGTGTAGACCAAGCTGCACCTGCTCCTGACTGCTAGGGTTAAAGGCCTGTGCCACCATGCCTGGCTGATGAGTTGGGTTTTGGAGACAGCATTTTGCAGTGTACCCTGGGCTGGCTTCACATCCAGTAATTGTCCTCCTCAGCCTGCTGAGTGCTGGATTGCAGGAGTGGCTTGTGGGCTACTTTGAAATCCTAAGTGTAATGGAGTTAGGTCTGTATCTGCTGGTGGGATCTGGACCCTCATAGACACTGCATTTCAGATGTGGTTAGTAATTTAAAGGGACCTAAAGAATTAATCCTTCTCAAATCTAGTCATGACACTAGTTAGAAGTGAGTGAGCATTTCTATAAAATTTACTTTGGCTCGTAATTTTCTGAATTCAAAGGAAAATTCAAGTCCAAAACATAAAGTTGAAGAGATATTATTCTCTTCCCTTAAAGTATGTATATATTTTAGGAGGCTGGAGAGATGGCTCAAGGATTAATAGCCCTTGCTGCTGCAGAGGACCCAGGTTCAATTCCCAGCACCCACATAGCAGCTTGTGATCTCTTTTGGCCTCTGAGGGCACACGCATACAGGCAAATACTCATGCACATAAGACTAAAATAAATCTTTTAGAAATAGTATTTCTCATGAAACGTTTTTTTAAAAAGCACATTCTTTGAGAGTTATTAGACTTTTTTGTTATTACATATATTTTTGCACATATATGCCATGGAGCATGTGTAGAGGACAGAGGACAGCTTGTGGAAGTTGGTTCTCTCCTCCCACACTGGGTCCGGATCAGACTCAAAGTCATCAGGCTTGGTGGCAAGTCCCTCTATCTGTTGAACCATTTTGCCAGCTCAATTTATTAGATCCTTGTAGAAACTGTTTTGACTGCTGGTGAAAGGCCTGGTGTGAAAGAGCAATGTGGTCTATAAATTTAGCTCCATGTTTTAATCTTCTTTTCTTATATGTACTCCACGCTGAGTTACTCAGTGTTCATTATCACGAGAAAAAGCTGCAGGGGACCCTTGGGCCTTCTGAGACTTGTATTTGAAATGAACATATGGCTGTATATGGTGGGGAGATGGCTTTCACATCCTTCTGTGCTTCTAAAGTTAATCTTGGGGTTTGTTTATCTTTTAGCTGACAGCCGGTCCCAGGTACAGAGGGCACGCTATGAGGCAGCTAATTGGAAATACAAATACGGCTATGAGATTCCTGTGGACATGCTGTGTAAGAGAATTGCTGATATTTCTCAAGTCTACACACAGAATGCTGAAATGCGGCCGCTTGGTTGTTGTGAGTATGCTCAGAAGTCTTCTGAAGAATTGAGTTATAGTTGTCTTTTAAAATGTGTGGAAAGAAACTGAGACCACACTTGGGTTCTGAACATGTAGTTTGAAATTAAAGCTTGGAGTTCTGTTCTGTTTTGTTTTGTTATTCAAAATCTTTCTGTTTAGAATATGTGATGTGGAATATCCAAGTCCTCATTTTAGTAGGGTGTTGTAATGGGATTCCACTGTAATTCCAGAGTATTCATTCTGGGAATTTTAGTAGGTACTTGAACAGTACCAGTGTGCTTTTGGTCATGGGTAAAGAATTGGTATAACACATAAGCTTATAGCTTATGTTTATATTTCTAATTTTAAAAAAGTTTGTTGTTGTCGAGACAGGGTTTCTTTGTGTAGTTTTGGTGCCTGTCCTGAATCTCACTCAATCTAGTAGATTAGACTGGCCTCAAACCCACAGAGATCCTCCTGCCTCTGCCTCCCAAGTGCTGGAATTAAGGGCGTGCGTCACTGCACCCAGCTTGTATTTCTATTTTTTTAAATGAAATTTCATTGAGGAAGAGTAAGATTTACTGATCTTTAGATTCAATGTTTTATAAACTCACCTGACAATCTCAAAGCATATTTGTTTCTTTTCTTTCTTTCTCTCTCCTTTTTTTTTTTTTTTTTTTTTTTTTTTTTGCTTTTCCGAGGCAGGGTTTCTCTGTGTGGCCCAGACTGGCCTTGAACTCAGATCCACCTGCCTCTTCCTCCAGAGTGCTGGGATTAAAGGCGTGCATCACTACTGCCTGACATCATATTTGTTTCTGACATCATTCCTGTCCCCTGACCTTCCTTTTGTGTGTCTATGTCTGTCTCATGCTGGGGCTCAAAGCCAGGACTGTGTTTGTTAGGCAAGTGCTCTACCACAGAGCTATAAACCTAGCTCTGAGAATTAAATCTAATGTTTCTTTTTAGCAAATGTTCTGTTGACCTCTTAAACATTATTTCTCCTTTCATTTCTTGTTTTCTTAATGTATGGTGTTTTGCCTGCCTGTATTTCTGTGCACCATGTGATGACCAGTCGAGGCTAGACGAGGATGTCAGAATCCCCAGAACTAGAGTTAGATGGTTATAAGCTGCCACATGGGTGCTGGGAATCGAATCCTGATCCTCTGAAAGAGCAGCCAGCGTTCCTGTGACTGCTGAGCTTCCTCTCCAGTTCCGATTTCATCCCCATCCCTCCCTTACTCTTGGAGTCTGAGTTACTCAAGCTTCCCTCAAATTTGCAATCCCCCTGCCTTAGCCTCCCAAGTGTTAGCATACAGGTATGGTGGCACCTAGTGCTCTCATGTTCATGCTCCTGTGTTTGTCCTTTAAATGTTGTTACTTCTCAGGCTTTATTCTTGGGCCCTCTCTCCCTCCTCTGCCGTCTAGTTAACGTCACCCTTGAGTGGCTTCACTTGCTACTTCACCTCTACACCAGTCGCTCACCTGGCTTCCTCCTTCCTTTCTTTCTTTCTTTCTTTCTTTCTTTCTTTCTTTCTTTCTTTCTTTCTTTCTTTCTTTCTTTCTTTCTTTCTTTCTTTTCTTTCCCTCTCTCTTTTCTTCCTTCCTTCTTTCCTTTCTCTCTCTTTCCCTTCTCTCTCTCTCTTTTCTTTCTTTTTAACAATTTCTTTATTTTTATTTTTTGTGCATTGGTGTTTTGCCTGTATGTCTGTGTGAGAGTGTTGGATCCTGAAGTTACAGACCGTTGTGAGCTGCCGTATGGGTGCTGGAATGAACCCGGGTCCTCGGAAGAGCAGTCGGTGCTCTTAACGGCTGAGTCATCTCTCCAGCCCTCAGGTGGTTTCTTGTCCACCCCTCCATCTCTCAGACACCGTGGACACTCGGAGTCGTTGCTGTTGGGCACACATCCTCGGCTGCTCTTTGGTAGTCTGGTCCACTCTCCCTCTCATCGGATTAAGCCCACGGTGTCTCTTCCCTCCTCTCCTGTCACTTCTCATTGCCGCATCGCCATTATTTCCTAGCTGATTCATTTCTTCTGTCCCTTCTCTTCTGAATCTGTCCTGTATCATGAATTTTCCTAAAGTGACTTTGGATTGTCACAGCAAAGACAGAGGGCTCTGAGGAGACTGGCGATGGCAGGGGCTTTGGTCTTTTTGACTAAACTTCTTAGCATGTCAATAAAATGTTGAGCCTGTTTAAACAACAACAAACTGATGCATTCTTTTTCAGAGCAGCAACTACCTGTTCCCTGACCTATCAGGGTTATGAAGCCACATTTTAACACTGTGGGAGGCCACAGAGACCTAAAGCTAGGACCCAGTAGTGACTAACATAGCTGTCTGACGACACCGGAGAGGAGGTGTTCGTGTAGGGCAGCAGGACGTGTTGAACTGGAGCCTTTCTTCCCAGGTATGATTCTCATCGGTATAGACGGAGAGCAAGGCCCTCAGGTGTACAAGTGTGACCCTGCAGGCTACTACTGTGGCTTTAAAGCCACCGCGGCGGGAGTGAAGCAGACCGAGTCAACCAGCTTCCTTGAAAAGAAAGTCAAGAAGAAATTTGACTGGACCTTTGAACAAACAGTGGAGGTAAGTTAGCCAAAGGAGCTGAGTTCTCTTACTGTCTGGCAGGGTGGGCACCCTTGTGCTCCTGATGGTCTAGGAAAGCTGTTCTTAGTGGGGTGGTGGTGGCGCACGCCTTTAATCCCAGCACTCGGGAGGAAGAGCCAGATGGATCTCTGTGAGTTTGAGGCCAGCCTGGGCTACAGAGTGAGTTCCAGGACAGGCACCAAAGCTACACAGAGAAACCCTGTCTCAAAAAACCAAAAAAAAGGGCTGGAGAGATGGCTCAGAGGTTAAGAGCACCGACTGCTCTTCCAGAGGACCCCGGTTCAATTCCCAGCACCCACATGGTGGCTCACAACCATCTGTAATGAGATCTGGCTACACAGAGAAACCCTGTCTTTAAAAAAAAAAAAAAAAACCAAAAAAAAGAATCAAAGCAAAACTCAGAGACTGGTGTGGTTACTATGATTAATATGTTCAAATTGGGCTTAAATTTTCTGGACAACAAAGCTAAAAAGGCTAAGATTTGGTAATATTGTTTTGTTAACATTTATTTCTGGGTGTCTGCATGTGCCATGACATTCATTGAAACCAGGACCAGTTTGCAGGGGTCAGTTCTTTTCTGCCACAGGGGTTCTGGAGACGAACTCAGATGTTAAGTTGGCAGCGGGCACCTGTACCCACTGGGCTGCCTTGCTGTCCAGTGAACATTGTTGTTATGGTCTAAGTAAAAGCAGCTCCAGACCAAGGTCTTGGAGAGCAGTTGCTGCCCAGTGGGAGAGTGTGTGCAGCACAGGGGACTGGAAAGAGAGCTCAGTCAGTCAAGTGCTGATCTTTAAACTCAAGGGCCTCATCTCAGTTCAGTTCCAGAACCTACAGCACAAGCCAAGGAAACCTACTGAGGCTTGTGATTGTAGACTGTGGAGGTAGAGAGAGGCTGCCAATCAGCCCAGCCTAGAGAGACCCTGCCTCCCAAGGTTAACCTCTGACCTCTACACCAACTTTTAAAAGCTGGATGTGGTGGTGTACACTGGTAGTCCCAGCTTGGGAGAGGCAGAGGCGAGAGGCTCATGAGAAGTTTGAGGCCAGCCTGGTCTACATGGTGAATTCCAGGCGAGCCAGGGCTTTAGAGAAGACCCTTTCTCAAAACATGGACACATTTTTGATTGTGTAATAATTTATCTTATATTCAAAGAAAATATAAAATAAGTTAGTTCTGATCTAGAAAATAGAATCTTATGCCTTCTTTAAATGTTTCTTAAAGTATAATTTATAGTTACATTAATCACATCATATATAAAGCTGCTTAGAACATTCTTAAATTGCCATAACCAAACCATAAACATTTTAACGGTTCAGTGTCAGTCTGAATGACTGAACCCTTCTTCAGTCTCTTTCATAAAGTCCTGCTTATAGTGGTCGTCAAGCAAACAAATTATATATTTGTTTGTTTGTTTGTTTGTTTGTTTGTTGAGACAGGTTTTCTCTGTGTAGCCCTGGCTGTTCTGGAACTTGTTTTATAGACCACCTGCCTCTGCCTTCTGAGTGCTGGGATTCAAGGTGTGTGCCACCACACTGGACTGCAAATACATTTTTATATATTCCATCTATTTGGTTTGATAAGCTCCTTTAATTTGGGGCTATTTAATAGAAGCGGTTTATGTCAGCAGTTTGTTAGTAATGTGCCTTGAGACGGTCGCTGAGACCCAGAAGTGAGTGTCTGGTGGTGGTACTGATAAGCGTAGGGTGGGGACCTCGACAGCTGCAAAGTATGAGGTTTTAATGTTGGCGTTCTTTTCAGACTGCAATTACATGCCTGTCTACTGTTCTGTCGATTGATTTCAAACCTTCAGAAATAGAAGTTGGAGTCGTTACAGTTGAAAATCCTAAATTCAGGTGAGTTATGTTTTCAGCCGTGTGTTGAATTCCAGACTAAAAAGCTAGAGACATTAGAGTTCCTTTGTGCTGTAAGATGTTGTGTGCTGTGGTGTGATGAAATGTGATTCTCTCTTTTTTTCCCCTCAGTCTCTAAGGGGGGATCTATTTCAAAATTTCATAGAAATGGTGGTGCATACTTGTGATCCTGGCACTGGGGAGGCTGAGGCAGGGGGATCATGAGTTAAGGGCCAGCCTGGCTCATATAACAGAAAACCTTATCTCAGACAAATATTGTAGAAAAGTGCTTAGCTTGCTCAAAAGCCATGGGTTTGATCCCTAGCAGTGCAGAAATAAAACAACCTTGTTTGTAATCTGTTAAAACAGAAGCAGCTTTTTGTCCTCTTCTAAAGAATCTTAGATCCAACACCAGAGGTGACACTCACAAAAACAATCTTTATTCTAAGTAAAATGAGCAAGTGCAGCTTGGTGGTCAGCTGCTGGCCTGGAGGGCATGGTGCCCTGGGTTTGATCCCTGACATTACAGCCATAAGTAGACAGACAGGTCTTCTGTCTCTTCAGTTTAAAGCCAATAGAAGCAGTTCCACGGTAGTCATTTTCAGCTTTGAAAATTCAGCTTACCCAGCGAATAACCAAAGCTCCAATGCTTTGGTTATTCGCTGGGTAAGGGAGCTCTGAAGAGCAACAAGAAACACTAATCCACAGTTGAGGTGCTGGTGTCTTTTGTGTTCTTGCTCACCAAGTAACTTAGCTCCCACACGTCCGCTTGAGTGACCCAAGTGTGCCCTAGTGGCTTGTGTCAGCCAGCTCATCCCTCCAGCAACCTGTCGGGGTTTGTCTGCGTGGACTAGGAGGCCTTTGTGGTTAGTGAAAAACAATTCAGTCCACAGATGCAGAGCTGCTGAGAGACATGTAACCTGGTCAGCAGGTCTCCTCTTAGACTGCGGCTGTGGTCATTGTTGTTGGGGAATTGGTACACTGTTTCAGACCTGGAAGAGTTTTTCAGTGGCATGTGTGGCTTTTGTTTTGTTTTGTGACCTTGTCTTGGGATGTAGGCCATATGGACTTGAACTTCCCGCATGCTGGGGTTGCAGGCTGCTCTCCCATACAGACTTCTGTAGTATGCACTTTCCCCTCTTCTGATTTGACTTGCTTTCTTGGTGCCTGCAAGTCAGTGATACAAACATGAAAAACCTGTAGAACTAAGAAAATAACAATTGCACCTGGCCTAATAACCTTTCTGTAGGAAAATGTTCCCCTTTTTGTTGGTGACCACCACACTCATCTGGCTTCCATTTTCTAAGCACTGAAATTCCACAGGCACTTTACTTTCTTGTCCATTGTGAAACCTTTTTTTTACTGCATCTGAATGTTATTTGCACCTGTTATTTTAAAATTGAGCAAGAAACCAACTATCTGTGTAAGCAAACCAGTATAACTGGGTGTTATACGCAGACCTGCAACCCCAAATGTTGGGCAGCTGAGGCAGGATTATAGGTTCAGGGTTAGCCCTGAGGACATAGTGACATGTGACTCAAAAGCCCTGAGAAGATAGCTAGTGTGAGAGAGAGTTTGCCAGCGGCAGAAAATCTCCAGATCTGATCCCAGCACTGGAAGGAGGGAAAAGCCCTTGTATAATTTCTAAATTCTGTGGTACTAAGTGTGCTTGGGTAGTATCAAAGAGCATACAGAAATAGCATAAGACTCTACAACTTTATAAGCTACTCTTCCGAGTTGTAAAAAAATGGTCATTTTGACAAATTTACTTTTTTAGAAGTTTAGTAGTGAAGTAGGACATGGTCATACATACCTAGAATTCCAGATCTTGGGAGGTAGAGACAAGAGGATCAGAACTTCAAGGCCATCGTCAGCTACATAGTAAGTTCCCGACCAGCCTGGGCTACTAAGTTATGAGACCTTGTCTGTGGTGGTATTGTGTTCCCCAAAATATTTTGTATGTTAATAAACTTATCTGGGGTCAGAGACAGAACAGCCACAATATTAAACATAGAGGATAGGCAGTGGTAGCACACGCCTTTAATCCTAGCAACAAACAGAATCTCAGCAGTGACAGGTCATGTCAACAGTGTTGCCAAGCAACTGATTCCTTCAAGACAAATATTTAGAAAAGACATGTTCCACATGAAGCACCTTCTGGTGAATAGATTTTTAAATACTATTGTAACTTTATGTCTTGGGGCTTTTATTGCTGTGAAGAGACACCATGACCATGGCAACTCTTATAAGGAAAACAATTGGGGCTGGCTTGCTTATAGTTTCAGAGATTCAGTCCATTATCATCATGATGGTGAGCATGGCGGTGTGCAGGCAGACATGGTACTGGAGAGGTAGCTAAGAGTCCTACATCTTTTTTTTTTTTTTTTTTTTTTTTTGGTTTTTCGAGACAGGGTTTCTCTGTGTAGTTTTGCGCCTTTCCTGGAGCTCACTTGGTAGCCCAGGCTGGCCTCGAACTCACAGCGATCCGCCTGGCTCTGCCTCCCGAGTGCTGGGATTAAAGGCGTGCGCCACCACCGCCCGGCAACATCTTGCAGGCAACAGGAAGCCAGCTGAGACACTGGGTTGTACCCTGAGCATGGGAAACATCAAAGCCCACCCTCATAGTGACACACTTCCTCCAACAAGGCCACATCTCCTAGTAGTGCCACTCCCTATGAGATTATAGGAGCCAATTAATATTCAAACTACCACACTTTACTTCATGGATAGTTACTGTGTCCAGGCAGCTTTTTGGGTGTGTGTGTGTGTGCGCGCGCGTGCGTGCTCATTCACGTGTATGCAGAAGCCAAAGTTTGAAGGTCTCCTCCTCCTCCTCCTATACTGAAGGAGTCTCTCTCACATGCTTGCTGATTCAGCTGGTCTAGCCGGCTTCCTTCTGAGCTCTGGGATTCCAGGTAGGCTGCCACACTTGCCTGTGCTGGCGTCAAATTTACTTAAGTTTCTCACCTCTCAGTTAATATGAAATTGAGTTATGTTTTTAAGGCATTGACACCCAAAATCAATTGAATATAGTTCATATAATTTAGCTTCATTTAATTCATTTGAAATGTTTTCAACCTCAGCTACAATTAATTTCTGGATCTGATATCAAAGAACACTTCCATGTCTGGATGAAACTGATGTGTTGTCTGGGAGTTCCTGCAGGATAATCTGAGGAAAGAGTCCTGGGCATATAGACTTTGAAAAGATTGGTTATAAGTTGGTAGTTGCTGAAGTTAGTCCATCCGTTCATGGGAGTTTGTTGTACTGACTTGTGTGTTTGAAACTTTCCATAATAAAAGCCTTTTTGAAATAAGCAGTTGTGACTTTTTTTCATTCTTTGCCTTCCAGGATTCTCTCAGAAGCAGAGATCGACGCTCACCTTGTTGCTTTAGCAGAGAGAGACTGAACGTTGTCGTTAGTTTGCCAGATCCATGATGCCGCTTACCTGTGTGTTTGGTAACAGCAGACCACCATCATAGCGGCCCCTGGACTGAAGATGGACCTTCCCTCTCCTCCTGCCACTCAGCTGGTTAGGACTCTGTATAAATAAAACAGTGCTTTTGGAAATGGTTGTGTCCGTCTTTCTTATCCTCTCATTTTAAGTATTAAACCTTAGGATGTACAGACAAGTGTCACCATCTGTCATAACTCCAGTCATCTTGTTTACAAAGTGCACCTTTTGTTGCCCCGGTTCAGACCACTCACTTGGCGTACTGAGCAAACAGCAGACTCGAAAGCCGACTTGGAAGCTGTCTGCCTGGGTTGTCGTGTGAGACAGGCCTTATTTACACTCCTTGTTCCAGGGGGACATCCTGAGCTCAGAGTTCCCTGAGACTCCTAAAAAGAGGCCCTGACTGAGCTGCAGTGTTGGTGGTTTTACCCATGGTGGGGATTGAACCCCGCACGCAGCCGGGTGCTCTGCCGGGCTGCACCTCCAGCTGTCTTCCTAGTACTTCAGTCAGTGTCCAGAAAGTGTATCTGTGTGGTGTGGGCATTGGGTTTTTTTTTATTTTGAAACAGGGTCTTATCTTACTGTTTAGCTCCGACTGGCCTGGAATTCACTAGAACAGGCTGGCTTTGAACAGCTTAGCCTGCCGCTGTCTGCATCCTGAGTGCTGGGGCTAAAAGTGTGTGCCACCATGCCCTGCGGTAAGTGTTCTTACCTAGCTGCCTTCAGGAAACAGGACTGGAAAAGAAGGATCTGTTTTCTGTTTCCCAAAGATTAAGTACTGAAAGTGGAAAATACAGAACTAGGTTTACAGTTTAGAGAGAACACCATTAGTAAATGATAAGGGGAAAACTACATATTCAGAGTACTTTTAAGATTTCTTTGTTTTTACTTATGTGTATGTGTGTCTTTGTGACTTTATATGTATCATGTGTGCAGATGCCCTCCAAGCTCTCAGATGCCCTGGGACTGGAATTTCAGATAAGCCATTTGGTATGGGTCAGGAACCTAACCTGGTCCTTTGCAGGAGTAGTCCTCTTAAAGTATTTTTTTTTTTTTTTTTTGGTTTTTCGAGACAAGGTTTCTCTGTGTAGCTTTGCGCCTTTCCTGGAACTCGCTTTGGAGACCAGGCTGGCCTCGAACTCACAGAGATCCGCCTGCCTCTGCCTCCCGAGTGCTGGAATTAAAGGCGTGCGCCACCACCGCCCAGCCTCTTAAAGTATTTTTAACCTCTGAGCCATCTCTCCAGCCCCTTTTTGGTTTATGTTTGTTTTGTTTTGAGACAGGGTTTCTCTGTGTAGCCCTGGCTGTCCTGGAACTCATTCTGTAGATCATGCTGGCCTTGAACTCGGGGTGCACCACTACACACAGCCAAGTATTTTTTCTTTCTTTTTTTTTAATGTATCGGATAAAAATTGAAAATTCTTAAAGTAGTTCCCTAGTACTTAAATCATTATTTGGAAAGAATTCAGTACATTCTTTTCTTTTTTTTTTTTTCTTCCGTTTTTTGAGACAGGTTTTCTCTGTGTAGCTTTGCACCTTTCCTGGAACTTGCTTTGTAGCCCAGGCTGGCCTCGAACTCACAGAGATCCGCCTGGCTCTGCCTCCCGAGTGCTGGGATTAAAGGTGTGCGCCACTACCACCCGGCTTCAATACATTCTATATCCTTGTGTTGGGCAAGACTTGCTGTTGACCTGAGAGGTCAAAGTGTCTATTGGATGAATAAAATACCAATTCCTGAAGTCAGTTGCCCATCCACAGCCACTAGGCCCACATAGGAAGGCCATGTGAGCATGTTGCCACTAGGAGCAGGAAACTTCACCAACCATATCCTCTTCAAGGCTGAGTCAGGAGTAAGGTCTCCTGCAGAGAAGCAGCTCTTTCGGGTCAGTGGCTACTGCTCTGGTTACCCGACTAATCTGCTGGGTTCTCAGGAGGCTGCCGGATTTGAAAATGGGGTCTGGAAAGTTCACTTCCCCGAACGGACAACATCCACAGAGCCTGGCTGACTTCATCACTCTGGAATCACAGATGAGAAGCTAGCCAATGAATTTTTCTCCTAAGACTGTTCAGACAGAGAACTAAAATCAGTTTGATGGAAAAATCTAGATGAGTAAGGATTAACTACTGAATAGTTAAAAAAAAAAATACTAGAATGGGTTATGCTAAGCTTAAGAAACAAAATGCCAATGGAAGTATACAAATTCTGAGAACAAGAATAAATTTTTAGTGCAAAATTTCATTAGAATGATAAAAATGAATTAAATCGTTGGAAGCCACTTTTTAATTTTGTGTTGCATTGGTTGTGTTTATTGGGGGGGGGGGTGTATGTGCATGTGTGTAAGTATGGAGGTCATAGGGCAACTTTCAGGAGGCAGTTCTTTCCATCGTTTGGGCCCTGGGGATTAAACTCCAGTTGTCATGCTGGTGACAAAGCCACTCAGCAGCTCTCAGGACAGTTTGTTGATAAGAAATACAGAGTCAGCCGGGCGGGGGTGGCGCACGCCTTTATTCCCAGCACTCGGGAGGCAGAGGCAAGTGGATCTGTGAGTTCGAGGCCAGCCTGGTCTACAGAGCAAGATCCAGGACAGGCACCAAAACTACACAGAGAAACCCTGTCTTGAAAAACCAAAAAAAAAAAAAAAAAAAAAAAAAAGAAAAGAAAAGAAAATACAGAGTCACATGTTGACATTGTGGCTGTAACCTCAGAAGTTGGGGGGCTAAAACAGGAAGATGGTGAATTTAAGGTCAGCTATGGGCTATGCATGTTACAGGGCAGCCTGAACTATAGTGAGACCATCTTCTAAAGTATCTACACACACATAGAACATACAAAATCAGAACTGTCTCTGCAGCTGCAAATGCACCTGTGTGTGTGGGGGTCAGTATGAGGAGTATAATATTGACAAGAATATACCAGACATTCGTGAGTGCAGCAGTTTGTGGGTACCTGGCATGCCCTAACCCATTTTTCACAGCATCATCCCCTTAGGTTGCCAGGGAGCCACCAATCAGGTACTTACTTTCCTCTCTGGCTTCCCCAAATTGAAGATTCAAATTTGTGCCGTAATCAAATTATTACTCGAGTGATTTTCAGGATATCTCTTAAGGATCAGAAGTGCTAAAATAAGTATGTCCTAATGGTCCGGTGTGGTTCCAAAATACAGGAAAAAGTCTCAGGTTGACAGCTAACATCGTGCTGCTGAATTGGTACGTCTATGCTACCCTGGTCCCCACAGCACAAATCCATGATAACTCTTTTCCTTTATTCTGCATCCTGGAAAATGCAGGTACTATATTAAGAAATGAAGTTAAATGATATTAGGAAGAAGGTAGAACTATAATTTGCTGTTTTTGTTAAAAAAAAAAAAAAAGCCTAGTACTGGAAAGATGGCTATATGAACAAGGACACTTGTCACCAACATGACTTTTGACGACTTAAGTCCAATCCCTAGGTTGCACGTAGTAGGAGCAGAGAACTGACTTCCAGAAAGACTTCCAGTCTTTTGGTCATGCATGTACACACACAAAATTAATAAAAATAAAAATTGAAAGTAGCCTAATAAGTATTGTCCTTACAGTATTCTTTAAACTCTTAAATTTACTGTATATACGAAAGTGCTATAACGAAACCCATTACTTTATGTGCTAACTTAATACATGCAGACAAAACACCAATGAACATTAAAAAAAATTAAAAAATCTCTAACACTAAACTTGGGAGAAATGTTTAATATCAACTTTTAGTTGCAAATTACAAGATACCATTTGTCCAATTATAGATACTGTACTTGATACATTGCCATGTTTACTAAATACTTACTTTCAAAGGGACTGACAGAACATTAAAAGCTGGATAACGACTGGAGTTCTCACAATGCCTCACTTCAAATTATAGTACAGAGCCACGGTAATAATACCAGCATGGCACTGACACAATCAGGAATGTAGACCAATGGGCTGGGGGACCCAGAAACAACCAGACAGCTACTTTTGGCAGATGTGCCAAAAACATTTGAGAAAAGAGCCACATCACCAAATGGTGCTGAGAGTCCACTTGTGGGAAAATGAAAATGTCAGGAGCAGGGTAGTCTGCTGCTGTCACCCAGAGCAGCCTGAGGACACTTCTTCAAAGACACACACAGGCAATGCCATGGCTTTGACACAAAAAAGACGAGTCAGTATAAAGAGTTATTAAAACCCAGAGAACAAGGTACACTCACAGCCTAGGTGTGGGCCTCTCAAAGGAAAGCTGCTTTGGAGTGATTTTTCAAATAGGCATTGTAGGCTGAGTTTTCCTGTCCTGCAGCCACTCTCAAATAATCAGTCAGAGGCTTAATATAAATTATAAAAGCTCGTGGGGCGGTGGTGGCGCACGCCTTTAATCCCAGCACTGGGGAGGCAGGACAGGCACCAAAACTACACGGAGACACCATCTCAGCTGATAGCTCAGGCTTGTTACTACTTAACCTTTACATTTAAATTAACCCACATTTCTTACTTACGTTTTACCATGTGGCCCAAGGCTTGTTACTCATTTTCTCTATATCCTGCTTCCTCAGCAGCTGCCTGGTGTCCCCTCTGACTCCGCCCTTCTTCCCATCATTCTAGTTTGTCTCACCTGTAATTCCTGCCTGGCTACCGGCGGGGGGGGGGGGGGGGGGGATTGGCTTGTCAGCTTTTTATTAACCAATGAGAGTAATACATATTCACAAAGTACAGAAGAATTATTCCACAGCAGGGCCCAGAGGACCAAGAAAACATATGGCTGAAGTGGCAGGGTTATATAGGAATGAGAAGCTGGGGCAAGTTTAGGGTAGGGGTGGGGTGAGAAGAGCCAGAATGCCAGCACAGACTGGGTAATGGCTACTTGAGATGCTCAGGGAGCTTTGGAGGCCAGCATGCACTTTGGTATGCTAATAGGTACACAGTCAGCCGTTTTAGACCTGACAATAACAGAGTAAGTCTGTAACATAGATGAGACATGAAAGGAGAAGGGAGACTATGTTGGGAGGGGCAGTCTAAAGGGAAGGGAAGCCAGGTATGGTGACCCAAACTGCTGCAAGTTTGAGGCCACAAGGCCCTGCTTCAGCAACTAAATAAATAAGTAGAAGGAGAGGGGAATGAGAGAATAAGGAGAGGAGAAGCCCAACACGGTGTGTTTTGTTTCATGGAATCTGGATTTGACAATATAGTTATTGTGTCATATATATTGCTATATCATACAAACATCTATGATATGGGAGCAGGGGGATTGTTTGAAGGAAGGAAAATACAGTGAAGGGTGAAGCAGAGCAAGAGAGGAGAATATAGGGGTATGAGCAAAGTGCAGTGATATGTGAACGTGCTACAATAGAAACCATTATTCTATGTGCTGAGTGTGGTGGTGTGGATGAGGATGGCCTGCATGGGGCCATACATTTGAACGCTCGGTCTCTAATTGGTGGAACTCTTTGGGGAAAGATTAGGAGATGTGGGCTTTGAGGTTTCAAAGCCCATACGAGACCCCGTCTCTCTCTTTCCCCTTCTCTCCCTCTTTCTTTTCCTCCCTCCCTCTTTCCCTCCCTCCTATCCTCTCTCTTTCTACCTTCAGATCAGGATGTAAGCTCTCAGCTCCAGCTCCAGTGCCACGCCTGCCTGCCTGCCTGCTGCCATGGTCCCAGCCATGATGGGCATGGCACACCGTAAGTGTGCTCCTAATTACGTGTTTTATTTTGTAAGGTGCCCTGGTCCAAAACGAAATTTTTTAAAAAGAGAAGCTAGCTCCTACCCCTGATGAAAGTATACACACCTCGATTGTTTTGTCATTGCTGTTATTGTGTGTGTGCCTGACTGAGGGGAGACGAGCTGAACCACACTTGTGGAGGTCAGAGGACGGCTTTCTCGGTTGGCTCTCCCTTCCCTCACATGGGCTCTGAGGTCTCCAGGCTTGCGTAACAAGCATGTTCTCCTCCAGCTGAGCTCACTGGCCCATAAACTTGTAGATGTGCACAAGAGAGAAGAGTGAGAGCAGAAGAAAGGTCATTCTGTTTGCAAAAATCCGTGAAGTAACTGGAGAGGCAAAATTACTCGGACTTTTTACTTAAAACATCGCAGTTTTTATAAACAACAAATTAGACAGCATTCAATACTGTAAAATATTAAGTAGCCACTAAACCCGCTGTTTTGAAAACTAGTGATGTAGAAGATGTAGTTTTTTGAGAGGAACAAGGTCTTGCTGCATAGCCCAGCTTGACCTTCAATTTGCAGTCCTCCTTCCCAGCCTCGTAAGTGTTGAGATTACAAACATGCACCAGCTTCACACAATGTAATAATCTGCAGAAGCAAGATACATAGTATCCAATGGCAGGGGTCTAGTTCAGCAGTCAAGTATTGCTTTCACATATACAAGGCATTGTGTTCAATCCCCAGCATCAGAATTCATGGAACAAATTCCTTTTTTAATCCCTTTGTCTGATTTCTTCTGTGTGGGGAAACTTCTGAATCCCACTCACAATTGTTCTCCTTGATTCTCTGCTTCCCTGCCTCGGGGCCTTGTCTGATGTCCGGAGAGCCTGTTCAGCCTGCAAACTCAACATGACTTGGAAGTACAGGGAAATCATGCCAACTGGAGCTGATGTGTAAATTCCCAGCCCCCCGTGGGCGTTTCTGGGATGGACTAGAGACATCCCTAGAATTCTGAAACTATGCAAAATCCAGTGCACGTATTGCTTTCCTGGGAGAGACCCCCAGCTTTCATAACATATTCAAAGAAATGTATTTCCCAAGAGAGGAAACATATGGTGACACCAGACTGTTCACTGGGCATTTCTGGGGAAGTTGAAACCGCATGTCATTTCAAAGACGTTTCTGCAGTTCATGCTTTATTTTACCATACTTTGCGTTGCTTGTTTGAGACAGGGTCTTGTTATGTAGCCCTGGCTGGCCTGGAGCTAGGTATGTAGACCAGGCTAGCCTTAAACTGGGGAGGTCCTCTTTCTCTGTCTCCTGAATCCTGGAATCACAGGCATGCACCACCATATCAGCTGCATTTTTAAAATTTAAAAAAAAAATGTCTTTAACTGAAATTACATTACTTTCGGGGGCTGGAGGGATGGCTCAGCAGGTAGGAATACTGTCTCTTCCAGAGGATCCAAGTTTGCTTCCCAGAACCCAGATGGCAGCTCACAGCCATCTGTAAACCTGGCTCCAGGGGATCCAGCACTGTTTCCTGGCCTCCATAGCTCGTGGTGCACATACATTTGTCAAGCAAAACACTTATAAAATAGAAGCAAAATAAATCTTTTTCTGAAAAAAAAACAGCACCACTTTCCGTCCTCCCTTCCTCCCTCCCAGTGACCCTCCATCAAACCTTCTCTCAAGTCCATAGCCTCTTTTTCTTCTCTTACTATGGTTACATACATATGTATGTAAGTATGCATGTGTACCGACCAACTGGAGGCGGTGAGTGACTGCTCTCCCACCTGGGCAGCCCCACTCTCTAGGCCCTGGGGAACACCCTGAGCCCATCCCCCTCCCATCACATCCCCAGCAGCCAGTCAGCGGGTAAGAATCCTCCAGGCAGGCTTCTCTACCACCCCTGCTACCCAATGGACTCTGCAACCTACCCTACCCCACAAACCCACGGAATCCATCATCCAACACCGCCCCCCATCCAACCATCCTCCATGGCATCAGAGGCCCCCGGAAACACAGGTACCACCTGCACCAATTGGAGGAAGAGATGGCTGGACGGCAGTGTAAGAATACATTCAACATCATACAGAGCAATATGGTACCACCAGAACTCAGTGGTTCTACAACAGCAAGACCTGAACACCCCAATGCAGATGAAGCAGAAGAAAACAACCTTAAAATAATTTTATAAAGATGATAGAGGCCTTTAAAGAGGAAATGAAAATTCCCTTAAAGAAATCAAGGAAAAGACAAAAAAAAATTGGAAGAAATCAATTAATCCCTTTAAGAAAGCCAAGAAAAAAACATCAAGCAAATCAAGGAAATAGTTCAAGACTTAAAAAATTGAAATAGAGACAATAAAGAAAACACAACTGAGGGAATTCTGGAAATGGAAAATCTGGGCAAATGAACAGGAACTACAGATGCAAGCATAACCAACAGAATGCAGGAGATGGAAGAGAGAAATCTCAGGTGTTGAAGACATGATAGAGGAAATAAATTAATTGGTCAAAGAAAACATTAAATCCAACAAAGTCTTAACACAGAACAGCCAGGAAATCTGGGACACCATGAAAAGACCAAACTTAAGAATAAAAGGGATGGAAGAAGAAGAATCCCAGCTCAAAGGCACAGAAAATATATTCAACAAAATCATAGAAGAAAACTTTCCCAACCTAAAGAAGGACATGCCTATGGAGGTACAAGAAGTTTACAGAACACCAAATAGACTAGACCAAGAAAAATAAACAAACAAACAAACATCCCCTTGCCACATAATAATCAAAACACTAAACATACACAATAAAGAAAGAATATTAAGAGCTGCAAAGGAAAAAGGCCAAGTAACATAAAGGCAGACCTATAAGAATTACACCTGACTTCTCCATAGAGACTACGAAAGCCAGAAGATCCTGGACAGACGTTATACAGACACTAAGAGACCGCTGATACCAACCCAACAAAACTTTCAATCACCATAGATGGGGAAAACAAGTATTCCATGACAAAGCCAGATTTAAACAACCTATACACAAATCTAGCCCTACTGAAAGTACTAGAAGGAAAACTCCAACCCAAGGCAGTTAGCTACACCCATGAAAACACAGGCAATAGATAACCCCACACCAATAAATCCCAAAGAAGGTAAACACACACACTCCATCACCAACAACAAAACCAAAAAATAACAGAAACTAACAATCAGTGGTCATTAACATCCATTAATATCAATGGACTCAACTCGCCTATAAAAAGACACAGGCTAACTAAACGGATACAAAACAGGAGCCATCCTTCTGCTGCATATAAGAAACACACATCAACTTCAAAGACAGACATTACCTCAGAATAAAGGGTTGGGAAAAGATTTTCCAATCAGATGTGTTTAGAAGGAATCTGGTGGAAGATTCACCTCAGCTTCCTTCCCCATGTCTTTCCCTAAACCCGCCCCTTCAGAGCCCGCCAAACACAACTGCTCCCCCAGAGAGGCTCAGGATGACCTTAACATAAATCCAGTTACACTAAATCTAACAAAAGAGAAAGTGGGAAGTAGCCTTGAACGCATTAGCAGAGGAGATCACTTCCTAAATATAACATCAGTAGCACAGACACTGAGATAGAAAAGCTTCTGTAAGGCAAAGGACACAGTAAATAAGACAAAATGGCAGCCTACAGAATGGGAAAAGATCTTCACCAATCCCACATCTGACAGAGGGCTGATCTCCAAAATATATAAAGAACTCAAGAAACTAGACATCAAAATACCAAACAATCCAATTAAATAATGGGATACAGATTTAAACAGAGAATTCACAACAGAAGAATCTCAAATGGCCAAAAGACATTTAAGGAAATGCTTAACATCCTTAGTCACCAGGGAAATGCAAATCAAAATGACTCTGAGATACCATCTTACAGCTGTCAGAATGGCTAAGATCAAAAACACTGATGATAGCTTATGTTGGAGAGGATGTGGAGTAAGGGGACACTCCTCCACTGCTTGTGGGAGTGCAAACTTGTGCATCCACTCTAGAAATCAGTATGGCTATATCTCAGAAAATTGGGAATCAACCCACCTTAAGACACAGCGATACCGACCGCTTTTGGGCATATATCCAAAGGATGCTTAATCATACCACAAAGACAGTTGCTCAACTATGTTCATAGCAGCATTATTTGTTAACACCCAGAATCTGGAAACAACCTAGATGCCCCTCAACCAAAGAATAGATTAAGAAAATGTGGCACATTTATACAATGGAGTACTACTCAGTGGTAAAAAACAATGACATCGCCGGGCGGTGGTGGTGCACGCCTTTAATCTCAGCACTTGGGAGGCAGAGGCAGGCAGATCTCCATGAGTTCGAGGCCAGCCTGGGCTACAGAGTGAGTTCCAGGAAAGGCGCAAAGCTACACAGAGAAACCCTGTCTCGAAAAACAAAAAAACAAAAACAAACAAACAAAAAACGATGACATCATGAAATTTGCAGGCAAATGGACGGAACTAGAAAAAAATCATCCTGAGTGAAGTAACCCAAACCCAGAAAGACAAACATGGTATGTACTCACTCATAAGTGGATATTAGATGAAAAGCAAAGAATAACCAGGCTACAATCCACAGCCCCAGAGAAGCTAGGTAACAAGGAGGAACCTAAGAGAGACTCATGGATCTCCCTAGGACGGGGAAATAGATGAGATCTCCTGGGTAAACTGGGGGGTATGGGAGAGATAGAAGGGAGGGAATGGAGGATGAGAACATGAGAGAATGGGGTGGACGAGTTGGGGGAGAGGCAGAGAGGGAGAGCAATGAAAGATTATCTTGATAGAGGGAGCCAGTATGGGGTCAGGGAGAAACCTGGTGCTAGGGAATCTCCCAGGAATCCACAAGGATGACCCCAGCTAAGACTCCTAGCAACAGTGGAGAGGGTGCCTGAACTGGTCTTTTCCTGTAATCAAATCATGACTACCCTAATTGTCATCATAGAACCTTCATCTAGTGACTGATGGGCGCAGATGCAGAGATCCACAGCCAAGCACTGGGCTGAGCTCGGGGAGTCCGTCCAGTCGAAGAGAGGGAGGAGGGAGGGGTCAAGATCATGACAGGGAAATCCATAGAGACAGCTGACCCGACCTCGTGGGACCTCACGAACTCTGGACCGACAGCTGGGGAGCCTGCATGGGACCGAACTAGGCCCTCTACATGTGGGTGACTGTTGTGTGGCTTGGTCTGTTTGAGGGGTCCCTGGCAGGATCTGTCCCTGACGCATCAGCTGGCTTTTTGGAGTCCATTCCCTATGGTCGGATGCCTTGTTCAGCCTTGATGCAGGGGGGAGGGGCTTGGTCCTGCCTCAACTTGAGGTGCCAGGCTGCCAGGTAAAGGAGGCCTTACCCTTTTTGGGGAGTGGATGGGGGTGGGGGAGAGATGGGGGGCAGCGGGTGGAGGGGTGGAGGGGGAACTGTGCTTGGTATGTAAAATGAATAAAAAATTTAAAATAAAGTATGTATATGTATCACAAATATGAGGAACTACAAGCTGCTTTGCCCGTGTTAGCAGCCTGTCTGCTGTAGTTCTCTGCCTAGGGTCGGGACCCTGCTCCACGTTAACGTGCCCATCGATATTACCTAGGTCGGGACCCTGCTCCACGTTAACGTGCCCATCGATATTACCTAGGTCGGGACCCTGCTCCACGTTAACGTGCCCATCGATATTACCTAGGGTCGGGACCCTGCTCCACGTTAAGATGCCCATCGATATTACCTAGGGTCGGGACCCTGCTCCAGGTTAACGTGCCCATCGATATTACCTAGGGTCGGGACCCTGCTCCACGTTAACATACCCATCGATATTACCTAGGTCGGGACCCTGCTCCACGTTAACGTGCCCATCGATATTACCTAGGTCGGGACCCTGCTCCACGTTAACGTGCCCATCGATATTACCTAGGTCGGGACCCTGCTCCACGTTAAGATGTCCATTGATATTACCATGCTCTCATCTTGGTTATCCAGCCATTTCTACCATAGACTGTCTTATGGCAGACTTCCTGGTATTCTGGCTCTTAAAATCTTTCTGCCCTACCTCAGAAAAGTTTCCTGGGTCATAGACGCAGGAGCCATGATGTAGGTGTACCTCCAGGGCAGCGGTCCACACAATCTGTTGACCATTAAGTCCAGCTGTGGTTTTCTCTGGTGGTCTCCATTTGTTGCAAGGAGAGCTTTGATGTGGAGCGGTAGCTACAGTTATCCAGAAAAGATGAGTCTCACCCAAAGACTCAGCTTTGGGAAAGGAGCAGCAATACATTCATTGGAGAAAGAACTGTTGTTTTTGACAAATAGTGTTGTAAAACCGGGCAAGTTCCACATGCAAAAATATGAACCGAGACACAAACCCTACACTTGTCACAAAATTAACTTAAAATGCACCACATACATAACCTGATGAGGCCAGAAGACATTGGATCCTGTGGAAGTGGAGTTATAGACAATGTGGGTGCTGGGAACTGAACCTGGTCCCCTGCAGGAGCAGCAAGTGCTCTTAAATGTTAAGCCATCTGTTCAGCCCCAATTTAGTTTATTTTTATGTATCTGCGTGTTTGTGTGGGAAACGTGTACAAAAGTGCAGCACCCGCAAGGGCCAGCAGAGGGCATCAGGTACTCTGGAACTGGAGCTGCAGACTCTGACCAGGCCCAATGTAGGCGCTGAGAACCGAACCTGGGGCCTCCGGAAGAATAGCAATCACTCTTAACCTGAAGTCATCTCTCCACCACCCCCTGCCCCCCAGTTTCTGTTTTTGCTTTTGTTTTGAGACAGGGTCTCACTGTACAGCCACAGCTGTCCTGGGACACCCCATGTAGACCAGGCTGGCCTCAAATGTGTTCCAGTACTTTTCTCTCTGCCTCTTGAGTGCTGAAATTACAGGTGCGTGCCACCACGTCAGGCTCATTTCCTGTGTTTGCTTATTTTTTTATAATTAAAAATGTTACAGTTTAGGGCTGGAGAGGTGGCTCAGCGGTTAAGAGCCCTGGCTGCTCTTTGAGAGGTCCTGAGTTCAATTCCCAGCACCCACATGGTGGCTCACAACCATCTGTAATGAGATCTGGTGCTCTCTTCTGGCCTGCAGGCAGAACACTGTATACATAATAAATAAATGTTTAAAAATGTTGCAGTTCAATTAATTAATTAAATTACGTGCGGGGATGTGTGCTGGCACAAATGTCAAGGTCGGAGGACAGCTTTCAGGAGTTAGTTCTCTCCCTATCTGGTTCAAGGGATTGAACTCAGGTCATCAAGTTTGGTGACCGGCACCTTTCCCTTCTGAGACATCTGTGTGTGTCTCTCTCTACACACACACACACACACACACACGGTATAAATAAATCATTTTTTTTAATTCCACTAGTGAACCACTGTGGATGGCTTGCCTGTCCAGTCATTGTCGTTCACAGGCTTTACGGCGGAGGAAGAACGGCTGATTGCTTTTTTTCCCTTGGCAGCTTGCATAACACTTTCCAATACCATGAAAGGCAGTCTCTGGGGAGGGGCTTCCAGGTCAGTTCCAGGCTCCTCCTGTGTCTAAAGTGTACAGTGGATTTTTTTTTTGTTTTGTTTTTCAAGACAGGGTTTCTCTGTAACAGCCCTGGCTGTCCTAGAACTCACTATGTAGACCAGGCTGGCCTCGAACTCACAGAGATCCGCCTGCCTCTGCTTCCCGAGTGCTGGGATTAAAGGCGTGCGCCACCACTGACCGGCTGTGTATAATGTTTTAGGCAGTGGGGCCTTCCCTTCAAATTCTGGGAAGCAATTAGGGCAACAGTAAGTCATACAAACAAATAAATAAATAAATCTTAAAAAGATAGCGATACTAAGGGACCGGCAGGATGGCTCGGTGGATAGAGATGCTTGCTGCCTAGCATCAAATAAAAAGAAAGCACACACTTTTTTTTTTCCATGAACAAATAAGCCGAAAATTCCCCAATAAAATACCGAAAAAGAGGGTATCGGTTACTCTTATGCATTTCTCCAGTGTTCCCACACCCCACAAATAGCGCAGCCTCGAAGGCAGTTTGACCATGCTGTTCATGACTCCTCAAATCCTGCATGACTCTGCTTCCGGGTCACTGTCCTGAGCCGGGTGGCCCCATATCATGCACATTCATGAAGTGTTTCCACAGTTCCAGGGGCACCCATTTCCCCTACTTTACAAAGCCCACGTGCCGCCAGGAAGGATAGACTCTACGTGTCCTGGTGCCTCAGTTTCTCTACCTAACACTCCACAAATAAGTTCCTAGAACCTTGTCGTCTTACCGTAGGTGCAAGGTGACACCACCATCATGTGACAGTGTTTGGTTCTGTCTCAGAAACATCATCCTGGCCGACAGAAAGTGTCTTCCCACTGACTCCTTTACACAAGGAAGAGAAGAAATAGCTCACTGAGCTGGTTTTGAATGTTCTGTGATACCACTATCTTTTGAGGCTAATCATTGAAGACTTTTCTTTTTTTTCTTTTTTTTTTAATATTTATTTATTTTGTATACAATGTTCTGCTTGCATGTATACCTGCAGGCCAGAAGAGGGCACCAGATCTCATTACAGATGGTTGTGAGCCACCATGTGGTTGCTGGGAATTGAACTCAGGACCTCTGGAAGAGCAGCCAGTGCTCTTAACCTCTGAGCCATCTCTCCAGCCCCATTGAAGACTTTTCAACTGAAGTGTGCTCAGTTTAAATTCAAGAGGTTCTTTGAGTTTCACATGAGAAGTCTAGGGAACCTTTTTAATTAATTTTTTCAAAGATGTCTTTATTTTTATTTTATGGGTATGAGTGTTGCGTCTGTCTGTGCACTACATGTGTGCAGTGTCCGAGTAGGCCAGAAGAGCTCATCGGGTCTTTTGGAACTGGAGTTAGCCACCATGTGGGTGCTGGGAACCAAATGTGAGTTCCCTGCAAGAACCATAAGGGCTCTTAACTGCTGAGCCATCTCTCCAGGGCCCTGGGGGATTGTTTGGAAAGTGTGTGAGCCAGGTCCCCACAGCTGGCCCATCAGACCAAAGGCTCCCTTGGGCACTGCTGCTCTGGGCACGTGCATTTTGAGAGTCTGCTTGCTGATGATTAGGAAGCAGCAGCTACAGGAGACATGGTCACACGTGGTCCAGTATCCCGGGGACTCACCCCACTGACTCCCCTCCGGCAAGGGTGCAGCCTGCAGTGTCCTGAGGTCAGGTTTCTGGAAAGTGACTCTGTGTATTAGGTTCATATTGACTGCGCCTCTGCTAACCACATCCTTGAAGGAATTAAACATGCAAATATCTACCAATCGTGAACCCTGCCTCGAGCACAGCAACCTCCTCTTGGGGCTCCCCTTTCAAGGGTTTGAGACACATCCACCTTGTCTCTCTACGGTCCCTTCTCCAGGACAGGCCTTTCCCAGGCCCGAAGGGTGCCAGAGGGGAGCACAGAGACGCCGGATTTAGAGGAAGGGAACGGATGGCTGTCTCGGGTGTGTGTGGGGTGTGTGTGTGTGTGTGTGTGTGCTGCTTGAGTTTGGAGAAGCCACTGATGTTCCTTTTGAGTGGCTGCCATGAGAAAACGGTGTGCGTTAGGAGTGCCCTCCTCTCCAAACACCAGCTCCCGACTTTATTGCGCGAGGTGACCTGCCGAGCCTGGTTAACCATGTTCTGCAGCTCCTACCTAAGACCATGCTGCAGCGACTAAGGCCTTGTTGGGACTGGAATGGGGATGAAGAGGAACAGCGGCAAACAGGAAAGACCTGGTTTACCTGGGCAGAGGAGGGGTTCTCTGCGGGGAGGCCCAGCTGACAGCCTCAGAGGGCGGAGCCTCACTGGGGTTTTCCAGGGACAGAGGCCTGGGTCAGTCACTGACTGGATTTAGCTACCTAGTCCACAACCACCACCACAGAACAGCCAGGACACACCCACTAGGCAGCCTCGGGCGGTGGCACTTATTTCTGGGAGCTTCTGTGACTCTTCAGCAAGAGGGTTGGGGGAGGGTTTCTCTTTTAATGCTGGCATTAAGAACATTTTTAAAGATTTGCTTGTTTTATAGGTATGAGCCTATTGCCCCATGTGAGTGTGTGCCCACCCCATCCCAGGCTGTGCTGGTGTTTCCTAAGTGGCAAGAGTTAAGCTGTGAACAAAGGAGAATGGGGCAAGTGTACCCCCTGGAAAAGTTAGTCCTCTTGTCCGAAGAGAATGGCTGTAGAGCCCTCATTGCAGGGCGGACTAGAGAGGCTGCTTGCTTCCTTCTACCTCTCTCTGTTCAGAAACAACCCTAGCAATGTACGTTAAGAGGCGGCCAGGAGCTGGGCATGGTGGCATAGACCTACTTGAGCAGTAGAAACAGGAAGATCAGGAGTTCAAGGCCACCTTCAGCTACATAAGTCTGAGGCTAGCCTGGGCTACATAAGACTATTAAAAAAAACGCTAGAGAAGGCTAGACAGAGGCCATGGCGTTCCATCTCTCCTCAGTTTCAGAGACATTTTTGTTTTCCACACCACATGGTGGCTCACGACCATCTGAAGGTCCAGTTCTAGGAGATCTGATGCCCTCTTCTGAGCTCCAAGGGCACCATGCACACATGTGGTACTCATACATACGTCCAGACAAAACACTCAGACACAGAAAACACAATCAAAGAATTTAAAACAAAAAAATGTAAAGAAAAAGAAACAGTTTCACACTGATTTACCAGAGCAGATCGAACTCCAGTAATGATCCAGGCAAGGCTGGCTGAGTCCCTCGGGGACTGAGAACTAAGGCCCCTGCATCTCTTGGGGAGGAAACGGTCACTGAGACATTTGTGGCAGTTTTGCATCCTGTCTGCTTCCAGCAGGGTGGACGTTTGGACCTTTGCAGATGCAAATTAGACGTGGCATGCGAGCCAAACCCGCCTCCGGGGCCTGCTTCCAGACAGGCTCTGTCAGGGACAGCCCCGGGGACCCACAGCCCGTGGTCCGTGAGAGCATGTTCTCAACAACTCTCTTTCGAAGACCTTTTCTGCCACAAACCATGTGACGATCCCCTCTGGGACCTTGCTTTTTCATCGCCTCCTCCCCTCCCCTCCCCCTCCTCCCCTCCCCCTCCTCCCCTCCCCCCCTCTTCCTGTGCAGTATATCTCATGCTCACTGTGAAGGGGGGGATCCTGCTTTTTCAGGTCCAGGCAGAGCTGCAGGAGCTCGGCTGATGTTTCATTTGTGAAAAAACCCCAGTTCCAGTCTTCCTTGCACAAAATGGGGGAGCTGGCGGCCCCAGAGTTGGGAGGGGAAGAGCCCCGTGAAGCTGATGTGGTGGTCCGAACCTATAATCCCGGAAGTTAGGACCACCTTGAGTTTGAGGTCAGCCTGGGTTACATACTGAGACATTATCAGAGACGTCACGTGAAGCTCTGTTCAGACACTCGCGCCCCTTCTCCCCCATTCCATCGAGACTGGGAACAGTGCGATTCCTGTTCACAACGTGGAGCCAGCCAGCAGTGTCCCAGGACTGCGTGAAAGCCAGAGCCCTGAAG
Source organism: Peromyscus maniculatus bairdii (assembly GCF_049852395.1). Taxonomy (NCBI): domain Eukaryota; kingdom Metazoa; phylum Chordata; class Mammalia; order Rodentia; family Cricetidae; genus Peromyscus; species Peromyscus maniculatus. Next base: position 15,184,602 of record NC_134865.1, on the reverse strand, counting down.
CTGGCCTCGGATAGGCCCAGGTGGCAGAGCACTGACTGGTGGGGTACGGACCTGGCGCCTGCAATCCCACACTTCCGACGGTTGGCCCTTTCAGCAAGCCGGTCACATCCCAGGCGGAATTCTCACGCCTCGGCTGAGGAAGTCACAGACTTAGTTTTAGCTTCTGTAAACCGTGCAAAGGATTATGACACAGCCGTGCTTTGCTGTTGGTGTTACTGTGATTGTTCAGACAGAGTCTCGCTGTGCAGCCCTGGCTGGCCTGAAACTTACTATGTAGTCCAGACTGGCTTCAAACTCGCAGAGGGCCAGCGGCCTTTGCTTCCGGGGTGCTGGGTTAAAGGTGTGTGCCACCACCCCTGTCCTGAGACGGTGCTACACAGAACACTGGCTTGGGTCGGGGGTGTGGCCCAGTTGGTCGAGTATTGCCTGGCATTGTATGGAGTCCTTGGTTCGATCTCCAGCAAACCAGGCGTGGTAGTGCATGTTTATAAACCCCGCTCCTGGGAGGTGGAGACCGGAGGAGCAGGAGTTCAAGAGCATCCTCGTCCTAGCTGAAGGCTAGCCTGGGCTACTCCAAACGAAACAAAACAAAACACCGGCTAATAACTAGTAGCAGGGTATGATGAGGCCCTTTCAGGTTTCCACAGCATCCTAACCCTCTAAAAGGTGATTTCCTGAGAATATTTTCACATCAGATAGACAAGGTCAGCAAGGCAGAAGCCAGCCTGAAGGTAAGTCCCCTATCCAGGTCCCCGCCCTGCCGGGCTCCCTGCCTGGCTGAGCAGATGCAGCCCTGTGTAACCTACACAATCCTTGTTCAGCCAGGGAGTGAACTTCCCACCTTTTCCAAACGAAGATGTTCTCCCAGCACTCAGGAGGCAGAGGCAGGCAGATCTGTGAGTTCAAGGCCAGCCTGGTCTACAGAGTGAGTTCCAGGACAGCCAGGGCGACACAGAGAAACCTTGTCTCGAAACAAAACAGAAAAAATGAAGACCTTCTGGGTCCCGATCACTGACTTGCTCAGGATACACCGGGCCCTTTTCTGTGGGGTCTCCAGCCTTTGGGGAAGACCCCCTACCCCCAACAAGGACTGTTTCTTTCTGAGAGAACACATGAGGTGGCATCAGGAGACAAGCTGCTTCTTACCCTCCCATGAACCAAAATAGATCTGTGGTCTGAGAGGGGCCTTGGACTCAACATTGTCTCTAACTCCCTTTCTGTTCTGGGTTTACGGAGTCCCCAAAACCCTAGTGGTCCAGGTTCAGCTGGACCCCAGCATCGAGCTGTGAAGCCCCATACCTGTATTTAGAGCCTGCCTTCCCAAGGGCTCCTCACCCCAGCTTCTCGGCCATGGGGGAGGAGAAGATGGATGTGTGAGTCCAGGGCAGCTGGGGAAGGAAGGTCTAATGTGGAAGCCTCAGAGGACAGAGGAGAGGAGACTGGAAACAAATTCATTGTATGGCACCCAGCTACTCTCGGTAGCCGGTGATGTTAGCCAGCTCCTCCAGAAAGCCTAGCTCTCCCAACCCTGTACTCCCATGGGAAGATGTGGCCGCTTGCAGCCTGCTTGTGCAAGAGATTTTGCAAGCTCACGATGACTTTTGTCACCTGTTGAGGACTCCGGGCTCACAAGCCAGCTTGCTTATCAGGTTATTGGAGTCAGGAGGACTGAGGGCCTTGGGATGGGGAAATCCTATCTTGCAGAGTTTCCTTCCTGCTCCCTACACGGGCCCCACAGAGCTAGGAAGGCCTTCCGGGACCTGGCATCTGGCTTCTGGGCTCCCAGCCAAGTCTCCAGAGGACACTCGACCGACAACTGGAGTCTTCTTATCTCCCTGGGGCACAGAACCAGGATGCTCCTGCTCTTCGTAGAAAACACCTGGATTTGTCAGAGCCTCGGGTGTGGCCAACTCCAGCTGCCTTGTCCACGTCGTCCTGTAAGAAACTGAGGAACACTGGTCGGGACCATTTCTCTCACATAGATCGTGTCCTCTTGCTGACAAAGCTCTTATCAACCAAGGATTGCGTTATAAACCTGCTGTGAACCTGCCCAGCCCACAGCAGGTGTTCCATGAACGTTCTGTCTCAAGGCCCTCGGCCAACAAAGCGCTATTAGTCAGCATCAGTTGCACTTGGAAATGTACACATTTGAGTTGTCATAGTTGCTACATTTAAAAATCTTCCCCCCCCCCCTCTGATACAGAGTTTTTCTGTGTAGCTCTGGCAATCCTGGAACTCATTCTGTAGAGCAGGCTGGCCTCGAACTCAGAGATCCGCCTGCCTCTGTGTCTCTCGAGTGCTGGGATTAAAGGTGTGTACCACTACTGCCCCGCCATTTTTTGGTTTATTTTGAAATAGGGTCTTTTTCTATAGGTCTGGCTCCCTGAAAATCTGTGTAGATCAGGCTAACCTCTCTCTGCCTTCCGTGCTGGGATTAATGCCTTTAGGATTTGTGTGTGTGTGTGTGTGTGTGTGTGTGTGTGTGTGTGTGTGTGTGTGTTTTGTTTTGTTTTTCTAGACAGGGTTTCTCTGTGTAGTTTTGGTGCCTGGCCTGGATCTCACTCTGTAGACCAGGCTGGCTTCAAACTCACAGAGATCCACCTGGTTCTGCCTTCTGAGTGCTGGAATTAAAGGCATGCGCCACCGCTGCCTGGCACCTTTAGGATTTTTTAAAGAATGCTTTGAAAAAAAATAGTTTACCACATAGATTAGTAAACAAAATCTTTGAATGGCGTGTCATAGTGCAGTGGACAAAACAGAGTGTCACTAATATGGCTCCTAAGAACCAGCAGGCTGAGAAATAAACCCTGCACTGTACGCTTGTCAGCCCTGAGCTGCCGAACCTCAGCCTAGTGTCCCACCATCCTGAGGTCCAGAAAGTAACTCTGTCTTCCCTCATTTCCAAATTCCTTTCCTGGTCCCCTCCACCTCCCCACAGATCATAGCCTACAGTCAGGACAGAGAAACATGTGCAAAGTAGAATGTGCAAGATTGGGCCCCCAGTGCCCTCCCTGGGACGCTGCTTCTCTGCCGACCTCATGCAGTCGGGCCAGAAAGGGGCGCGGTGCTGGGTACCATCCCAGGTGCCGCCCAGAGGCAGGAGTGTGCTGGGGATGTCTTACTGGGCAGCCTGGTTGGCAGATCCTTAGGTGGTCTTGGTGCGGACGAAGGCTTGCATGGGCCGAGCTCTCCTCCAGGTCGGAGAGGATGGCACAGGAAGTACCCAGGCCTGCTCAGGACCCAGGCTTCCCACTCTGCAACCTGGAGGTGTGGGCGAGGGCTTCAGGGCTTCAGGTCTCCCTCAGCCAGAGCTGCAGACTCAGCAGCATCCTCTTGACGCCTGCTCAAGCCTGTTTCCGCCTGGCCTCCTCCCCTGTTTCCTTGACTTTTTCCCTGGGCTGCTCCCAGCTCTTTCAGAAATCCCCTCCAGGAAATTTGTTGGTTGCTACAAAATGATGCAAATCTGTTGCAGGGCTGCCAGGCAACAGGCAGTCTCTGTCCGCGTCCATCCGTCCCGTCCCCCTGCCCCGCCCCCGTGAGCACTGCAGAGGGAGGGTGGGGCGGGGCCTGAGCCCTTCAGTGCACCCCTGCAGGCACCCTGACGGGATGGAGAAGCTGTGCCATCAGGGACAAGCCAAGAGGGGTCAGCTTTGTGTCTAAGGGAGCCAAGCTCAGCCCCAGGAACGGCCAAACAAAACCCTCAGGTGTTCCAGGGCCTTTCTTTCTGATTAATAAATGGTTCATATGCATTGCATTTTTGTAGGTATTTTAAAGCTAATGTTTCTTATACATTGAAGTTTATGTGGGGCCGAACAGGTGGTTCAGTCAGCCTGGGTTCCTGGAGACCCGGCTGCCAAGAAAGAGAGCTGGAGGAAGAGAGGAGGGAGGAGATAAAGGGAGAAAGGGGGAGGGGAAGGGATGGAGGGGAGGGGAAGGAGGGGCTTCTGACCAGGTACAGGGCAAGCACTTCATGATGTGCTGTAGATGGCACATGGCAGGGATGTAAGTGTCCCTCAGGTGGCCCCCAGAGAGACACCATTTCCAAGCAGAGTGGGAACGGGAGACGGTTAAACAAGACTGAGATAGGCTGGGTTGACGTCAAACTCCTCTTAGTAGCCTGTTGGGGTTGTTATTGTTTGGAGCAGGATTTCGCTCTATCGCCCAACTGGCCTTGAACTCATGGTGTTCCTCCTCAGGCCCCTGAGCGCTGGGCTTCCAGGAGCCGCCATTGCCTCGTCAGCTTATCACTGTCCAGACTCCTCCTAGCCCTCCCCAATCACTCCATGGCTTAGATGAAGGTCTGAGGAGAATGCTGTCTGCGCTCCTGCTCCTTTCTGTTCCTGCTGAAGATGCCGCTCGTAAGTAGGCTGTGACCACTCTGAGAGGAATGGAGTTTGCTGGGCTCCTCCTAATTGAGGCAAGGTGATAACAACACACATCTGCCGTCTACCACATACCTGGCCCTTGGGTGAGTGCTGTGCATAAACACCGCTCACTTCTCAGTAGCCATCCTGTGAGGTAGATGTTTTTTTGCTTCTGGGCCTCAGGGAGATTAGTGACTGGCCCAAGGTCACACAGGGGGTGTAACAATTCAAAACCAGGCCAATTTGAAATTCGCTGAGTGATCTTGGGTCTCGTCTCGTCCATGGGACGTGCTACAAAATGTGCAGCACTTACCTGCAAAATCCGGCACTTAATCCACATTCTCACCCAGCTCCCAACTCAAAGGTTCATAGCTTCATGGCACCCATAAAAGGGGGTCAGAGGCTCGTTGGAAGCCACAGAGATGTGAGCATTTCATTGTTGGCTCTCTGAGATGGCCTGGGACTGCTGAGCAGGAGAATACAATGAGAGGTAGGACACACAAAGCCTTCATCGTGTCTTCTCTAAGATAAAGACCTAACAGGAGGCAGGCCAGAGAAACTTCACCTTACAACTTAAAAGCAGAATTTGCTTCCAGTTGGGTGGTATTATACAATTAAATTTAAATTTATTCCACATGGTCAGCTGTTAAAGGAGTTGGGATAGAGCTGGACCAGGGCAAAATTCTGCTCCCTACAAGGGACACTGATCCTGTCCAGCCCCGCAGACAGGGTCTCCCCACCCTGTCTCCAGGTTGTGTTTAAGATCTAGGACACAGCAGGCTGCAGACGCCTAGGAACTTCTGTTTGTGTGGATATGTGTCTGTGTGGATATGTGTCTGTGTGGATATGTGTCTGTGTGGATATGTGTCTGTAAATGTGTGTGTGGATATGTGTCTGTGTGGATATGTGTCTGTGTGGATATGTGTCTGTGTGGATATGTGTCTGTGTGGATATGTGTCTGTGTGGATATGTGTCTGTGTGGATATGTGTCTGTGTGGATATGTGTCTGTAAATGTGTGTGTGGTGCTGGGGATAAAACCAAGGGCTCTGTGAATATTAAAAACAAGTACTCCCCTGCCTCATAACTAAGAAACTTTCTTTTCTTTACCCTGTGGCTTTATACTACATATTCATATTGAGACAAGGTCTTGCTGTACAGCCCTGGCTGGACTCAAACTTGAGGCCACCTCCTGCCCTAGCCTTCTGGGTGCTGGGACTGCAGGGCGTGTGTCCCCCACTCCTAGCTGGCCTTACACTATGATTAGCCTGTTCCATGCTAGTGCTGGGATTTTTGTTCTGTTTTCTTTCTTTCTTGCCAAGGGCCATGACACTTTCTTTCCTTTTTTTGTTTGTTTGTTTGCATTCTTGCTGTTTTGTTTTGCTAGGTTGTGGCGAGCTCACGTGCGTGCGCCGGGGTGGGGGGATGAGGTGTCTCACATAGCCCAGGCTGGCCTTGAACTCACTGTGTTGACAATGATGACCTTGAATTCCTGGTCCTCCAAGCACAGTGCTAGGTTTATAGGCTCACAACGCCACAACTCTCTATAGCTAGGAATCTTTCCTTTGCTTGTTTTGACTCAGGACACATTGCAGCCCAGACTGGCTGGTACTCACTATGTAGTCAAGTGACCTTGAACCCCTGCCTCTACCTCCCAAGTGCAAGTATTACAGGATTGTGCCACCACACCCAGCTAGAACTAAGATTCTTAACCGAGGCCCACAAGCTTGTATGATGAGCTCATCGACCCTTCCTTACCTCCAAACAAGCACACTGCCTCTGTTCAGCCAGGCTTTGACCCTGGAGAGGGGCTGGCTGAGGGCAGCATCCTTGAAGGTCCACCATGGCCTCTACATCCTATGCTGACTTTCTGGACTAACCAGAGTGCCCTCCCCTCCTGCCTCTCAAGCTTAGCGGCTGTGGGAGTGGGCAGATGAGGGACAGCTCAGTGCAGCTCAGTCTCAGCCGTCATGAGCTCCCTCTGTTGCCTGGTAGTTTCAAGCCTTCTGGAATGTTCATCATTGTCCATCATCACCATATCCTGAGTGCCGAGATGCCAAGGGCTTTGACTTTGCATAGGCAAATGTACTTCAGCTTTGGATGATCAGACCCGAGGCTGCTGCAAATCTTCATTCTCTTACTTCATCTGTTTCTTTTGTGGAAATAGAGTATTGTGTTTGGGTGCTGAGGATATCGCTCTGTATAAATGAAATGCTGATTGGCCAGTAGCCAGGCAGGAAGTAAAGGGGGGACAAGGAGAGAGGAGAATTCTGGGAAGTAGAAGGCTGAGTCAGGAGACTCTGCCAGCTGCCACCATGAAAATCGAGATATAAGGTATCGATAAGCCACGAGCCACATGGCAACTTATAGATTAATAGACATGGGTTAATTTAAGATAGAAGAACAGTTAGCAAGAAGCCTGCCACGGCCATACAGTTTGTAAGCAATATAAGTCTCTGTTTACTTGGTTGGGTCTGAGCGGCTATGGGACTGGCGGACAAGAGAGGATTTGTCCTGACTGTGGGCAAGGCAGGAAAACTCAAGCTACATGGGGTCGGGGGGAGGACGCAGGGAGGCTCTGGGCCTGTGGTATAGCTCCAGGCTGTTGGAGCAAAGACGGAACAGGCTGAGACTGGGTGGATGGGAGACCCGACTCTACTCTTTGCAGCAGGGTAGACTCAGGGAACGGGTATGAAGAGAGGGAAAGTCCTGGGGTTCTTGAGCTGCTTGACCCACTGGGGCTCCTCATTTCCAAACTCCCTAATGGCTCTGGGCCCTATGACCTAGGACTCAGCACTCTGGACTCACCAGCTGCTGCATCAGAATTGCTTGCTGCTTCTTTGTGTGTCTGTCTGTCTGTCTGCTTTTGAGGTAAGATCTCACTCTAACCCATCCTTACCTTGAACTCAATCCTCCTGCCTCAGCCTCCCGGGTCCTAGGATTACTGGTGTGTATCACCAATGCCCTGCCTTGCCTAAGAGCCTGTCTAAATTACACATTCCTGGGTTCCACACAATGTCTGAGGACATTCTGACCTCAGAGGAGGGGAAGAGGCCTCTCACCTCCTGGTAATTCTCAGTGAGCATTTGAGAGCTTTTGTTTGCATAGGCACGCCACACCCCACACCGCTGATAGAGGCCGTCCTACACCAGATCCTGTTCCTCTCAGCCAGCTGCCTCACTCCCGGATGCTGAGGCCTAGAACTGCGGCTGCTGCTGCAGCTCAGTGTCTCTGTGTTCCCTGCAAAGGAACTAGCCAGTTAGGTGTGAGAGCTGTAGCCTTGAGAACTCCTCAGCATTCTCCTCCCCTGTTGCCCCGACTGGGCCTGGCCCTGCAGGAGTCTGGCCAGTTGACAGTTTGGGAAACCCCCCGAGGGAGGGGCAGAAGCAGCTGTAGAGGCTGGAGGGAGGGGAAGGCGTCGCCGCCAAAGGCTGGCATCTGCCTTCCCTTGAGTGCCGCCTGGCTTCCTGCCCACTGAGGCCCCTGTTCCACTCACCCCTCGGCCTGGCTGGAGGCTTCTCCCCCTTGAGTGCCCGCTTCACCCTATTCACGTGCACCCACTTCCTCTGGATCCCCATGTCAGCTTCTGTCCCCTCCACTGTACCCTGGGACAGGTGGACCTCCCCCACACCAGCCTGCAAATTTGACTTCAGGGGCTCCTCCGTGGTTTTCGAGAATCCACCAGGACACAGAGCTGATTCCTCCCTCCTTCTCGTGGTCCCTGGGAGCTGCCACATCTTTCACATCTGTCTCAGAAGGTCACACCCATCCCTCATGTTTGTGGATGGTCACTGCTCCCCTACCCACAGATAAATGTAAAAGGAAACAATTTTCATTGCAAAGCCCTCTAGACACCTCCCACTCAACACTGTCTCTGAAGACCCAGGAAAGAAGCAAACACAGTCAGTCCGTTGCTCACGTTCTAATGGACAAGCAGACCAAGAGATAAGGAAGCAGACAATGGTGAAGGCAGAATCCCAGGGCCGGGGTGCAGGCTGGAGTATGGAGTGATGGGTCTACTGTAAGCACTGAGGGTGTGGCTTATCTTCACCACACCCACTTCTGAAGCCAGCCGAAAACCCACCCCAGTCCAAGTCCAGGAGACAAAAGCCTTGACCTACTCCAGACCACAGAGCTAAAACAGGAACGGACTTCCCTTTCCACCCACTCAAACCCACGGCTGTCAGTGCTGGAGGGTCAGCAGGTGCTTTCAGTGCGGACAGGAAGTGGGCAGTGACCCCCTACACATATAAGGGATAGACGTGACCTCCCGAGACAGACGTGAGGGACGTGCCAGCTCCCAGGTACCACAAGAGGAAGGGAGGGAAGAATCAGCTCTGTGTCCTGGTGGATTCTTGAAAACAATGGAGGAGCTGATGAATTCAAATTTGCAGGCTGGCGTGGGGGAGGTCCACCTGTCACAGGGCACAGTGGAGGGAACAGAAGTAGACATGGGGATCCAGAGGAAGTGGGTGCACTCAAATAGTGTGTGTGTGTGTGTGTGTGTGTGTGTGTGTGTGTGTGTGTGTAAGCACTGTGTAAGGTCAAAGAACAACTTGTAGGAGTTGGTTCTCTCTGTACACTATGTAAGTCTTGAGGATTGAACTCAGGTCCTCAGGCTTGAAGGCATATACCTTTAACCACTGAGCCATCTCATTGGCCCTGGATTTTGTTTTTGTTTTGCATTACACAAGTTTATCTAGCAAAAAGTTTCATATGAAAATGTACATGACCCAATTCTACACCCCAGTCAAACAGGCTCTTTGGGGAGGGATGTGGACTCCTCTGCTGAACCTCCATTGTGTAGACTCTTTCCAAGGCGTCTAACATGATGGTGTCTCCTTGTGTGACCGCCGTCCCAATGCTATTCTGTCGCCCACTAGGTGCCGTCTCTACACACTCATCAATCAAATGTGTGTGTGTGTGTGTGTGTGTGTGTGCTCTTGCACATGCCACAGTGCTCATGTGGAGGCCAGGGGACAACTTTGGGGGAGTAGGCATTCTCCTCCCACCATGTGGGTTCTGGAGATTGAACTCGGGTCTTCAGTTTTGGAGACGAGCACGCTTTACCTGCTGAGCCATTTTGATGACTCGAGGTTAGTTTCGTAAATCTGAAATCCTTACGAATTATGTAAGAGCAACTAGGAATTAAAGTTCATTGTTCCTGTCCCCCAAATATTTGTTTGTTTTGTATAACCAGAGGATGATCTGCACTCACGATGCCTTTTATTTTGAATGAGTGGGTTTAGAAGAGGTAGAAGCAAAAGTAAAAGAGTAACTCATAGCTGGGCGGTGGTGGTGCCATCTTTAATGCCAGCTCTCGGAGGCAGAGGCAGGAGGATCTCTGAGTTCGAGGTCAGTCTGGTCTACAGAGCGGGTTCCAGGACAGCCAGGGCTACACAGAGAAACCCTGTCTCGAAAAACCAAAAGAGAAAAAAGAATAAATCATACAGGGCAGACAGGGGGAAGCAGCGGGAAGAAGAAATGCCATTCAATCAGGGGCTCTCGATATCGGGGAGAGACAATGGACAGTCCTGACTGAGACACAGTAGAGGTGACATCACCACCCTGGAGCTTCCGAACATCCAGCCGACGATGACAGGATGCCAGTCAGCTGGAGTTCTGGATCCAGAGAGTCCCAGGTGGGACAGAATGACCCCTCAGGTGCGGCATCCAAGTGAAACACAGGCAGAGGCGGGTAGATGACATCATCCGATTGGGTTCACAAACATCTAACAGAAATCACCTGTGGAGGAGGAGGCGGCCAGCTGGAGTTCCCATCTGAGCTGTTTCTCCCAGATACGCGTCTCATGGCAGAACCTGGGTTTTAATCCCACTGCAGGCCTTTTTTATATCACAGGATAAGCAGTCACCCCTATCGGAAATGGTTTACCTTCTAACTGTTCTCAAGGACACCATGTTTCCACTTGGGCTCTCCTGTGTTCTGTCCCCTCCCTGGCACAGCTATCTGGACAGCAAGTCCCAGAACAAAGGGTTTTGGAGGACACTTCGAAATAAACATGCTTGGGTCTGAAGTAGGGGGAGGCAACCCCACTTCCAGAGTCAGCTTCTCAGTGAATTAAATCACAGATGACGGTGTATACATACGGTGTAATCGCAGCCTGGAATAGGTAAGTTACCTACCACAGTCCTGTGCAGACACCACGCTGACCTACAGCCCCGGCTCCCACAGGCTCATGCGGCATTCCGATTCTGTGTGATCCAACCTACCCAGGACGAAAACCAGTTGGCTCTGTGAGCTAGGCTTGCCACAGTGATGGACGCTGATACACAGGCAGGGAAGGACACAGGCGCAAACAGCTTAACAGGGGAAATGCCAGCTTTTCTTCAGTGCCCCCAAGCTGGGGATTCATCTCAGGCGCCTGACATGATGATCCAACACAAATGTGCCGTCCTTCAAGTGTCCCCGGTGCCCTTCTCCTCGGCACCTACCCTCTGGGGAAGAGCACGCCAAAACAGCAGCCACCCAATACAGGTTCCTCACCAAAGAGCTGCCCTCCTGATGCCAGCTTGACCCGCATCGGCTTCTGGCTTACACAGTGTGGCTGTGATCTGGGGAAAGCTGCCGGTCATTCAGATGGACAGAGCCCCAACACCATCTGGGTTACACGCCCCCAACCCCCACCTCAGCCCACACCTAGTGGCTGTACGCAGCAGCCTTGACCCCAGAAAAATCTCTGGGCTGAGGAAGAAGAAAAAGCAGACGGCATTCTCCTTCAAATTGTGTTCCTTCAAAGGGTGAAGCCCTGGCCGCTTGCTCCTCTTAGTGGACCATGGATCCTGGAAGGAGCTGGATGCGCCCCTCCTCTTAGGTTAGGATGGCAGGCCAAGTCCTCAGTGGGAGCCAGGCAAGGACTGGGCCTCCTGGCTCCTTTTCAAGGCTGACTCCAACTCTGCCTACTTGCTCTAGGCCCTTCTCTGTCCCCACCCTCCCCACAGAATCTACCACACAAAAAGAGGCGAGCGGGGAGGCGGGCGGGCGAGCGGGGAGGCGGGCGGGTGAGCTGGGAAACTCCCGCCACCAAGCTGCCAGCCGAGTATAATTAGCCATGCGGCTTTCAGAGGCAACATTGTGTGTTTGCCAAGGCCCATCCATGCCTTCTACGTTTGTTGGCTGCTTCTCAGGGCAGTCAAACCTCCAACCTCCCTTCACCAGGGAAAGAGAAAAGGCCGAGACAGAAGGACATGGCCACAGAGCAAGCAAATCAGAGAGCCTGAAGCTGGGGGAGAGGTCCTAGTGGAGGCCGTAGGGGGGCTGTTTCTCCACAGCCCCCCTCAGCTCTCAGTCCTCCTGCCCCGTGCTCCTTGGCCCCTCGTGTAAGTGAAGTCAAGAGGGGAGATGCATGGGCATCCGCAGCCAGCAGCTGCCTTTTCTGGCTGAGGGTTTTTGTAACAGAAGCCTCTTGGGCTCCTGGGGGCTGTCACGGGGCCTCAGCTGTCCCCGACAACATGCTTCAAGTGGTTTTGCTTTTGAGGAACCTAATGCCCAGGCCCTCCAGGACATCTGTAACTGATGCGTGTCCCAAGGCCACTACTGTCCACAGCTCCATTCCTCACACACCCTCTGGCTTCCACCCACTCATTTCCATCCTGAGCTTTGGGTCCAAGGAGATGTGGGAAGAGGTTGGCTGCAGCATCTTCTCGGCTCCTAGAATGCCTCCAGGGCGTGCTGAAACTTTTAGAGAAAGGAAGACAGCATGAAATACAATTCCTAGCTTGACAGCGTGTGCGTGTGCATGTGTGTGCATGTGGGTGTGTGCGCGCACACGTGCCCGCATGCTCGCGAGTGTGTGTGTGTGTAGCTGAACATGAGGTGCATGCCTGTAATCCCAGTGTTGAGGAAACTGAGGCCAGAGAATCCCTAGAGCCCAAGAGTTTGACACCAGAGAGCACAATCTACTCTTGCAGGGGACCCACATTGGCTTCCCAGCACCCACAGGTGGCCCACAATGTATGTTATTTCTATAATAATAGAAGAAAATGGAAAATGCTAGGTAGGATGACACGTACCTTTAATCTCAGAACTTTGGAGGCAGAAGTAGGAAGATCTCTGTGAGTTCAATGCCAGCCTGGCCTAAATAGTGAGTTCCAGGCTAGTCAAAGCTACATAGAGAGACACTGTCTAAAAACAGTAAACAAATAAATGAATAAATAAATTTTTCTATAAATTTCGTGAAGTTCTCTTCAAAATTATATTATTAAGTTGATACATTTGACTTTGGGTGCATATGTGTGTATATTTTCACGTGTGATTTCCATGTGTACAAGTTTGTGCTTGTGTACATGGAAGCCAGAGGATAATCCAGAGGTTCCTCAGGACCCATGCATCCTGTTTTGTTTTTCGGATTTTTAAAATTTTTATTTTGTGCACATGAATGTTTTGGCTATATGTGTGTATGTGAGCTGCTGGGGTGGTGCTGGGACCCGAACCTGGAACCTCTGTGTGAACAGCAGTGCACCTAACCACTGGGCTGTCTCCTGCTGGTCTTTCACGGGGATCCCGAGCTCACTGATTAGGCTGTGATGGCCAGGGAGCCACACTCAGCTTTTCATGTGGGTGCTGGGGAATTGAACCCAGGTCCTCGGACTTGCATGACAAGCGTTTCACTGACTGAGGTGTCTCCCTAGACCCAGATTTGACACCATTTTACTAAATTTTCCCCATAAACTCTCTCTCTCCTTCCCCCCCCCTCTATATATACACTTTTTCTGCCTCCTGAGAGTTGAGATTAAAGATGTGGGCTACTAAGCCTGACTGTGTGTGTGTGTGTGTGTGTGTGTGTGTGTGTGTGTGTGTGTGTATGTGTGTGTGTGTGTGTGTGTGTGTATTTGGTTTTTCGAGACAGGGTTTCTCTGTGTAGCTTTGGTGCCTGTCCTGGACCTCACTCTGTAGATCAGGCTGGCCTTGAACTCACAGAGACCCGCCTGGCTCTGCCTCCCAAGTGCTGGGATTAAAGGCGTGAGCTGCCGCCCGGCTCCTGACTATATTCTTAAATGGGAATCAACCCATTTTGTGGGTGCTTAGGTATCTGACCTGTACAGGGAAAATTCTGCTAAACAGAACACTTTTCCTCCTCCTCCTCCTCCTCCTCCTCCTCCTCCTCCTCCTCCTCCTCCTTCTAGCTTCTCTTTTGAGACAGGGTTTCCCCAAGCCTGTCTGTTCTACACAAAGCTGAGAAGCAGTACGGGATAGGCTGGCCTGTTCAAAGGGACTGCGTACAGAGCTGGAAGAGGGTGTGGAAGCAATGCAGGGGCTCTGTGAGAGCTGGGAGTTGACAGGAGCAGCCCTAACATTACCAAGTGCAGGGGCTCTGTGAGAGCTGGGAGTTGACAGGAGCAGCCCTGACATTACCAAGTGCAGGGGCTCTGTGAGAGCTGGGGGTCGACAGGAGCAGCCCTGACATTACCAAATGGAAACCAGAGAAGAAAGAAGCAGTGACCTCCCTTCTGGGGTCAGAGTCTTGTCTGGGTGACCTTATGGGGGGGGGTCATCAAAGAAATGAATGGCTTCCCTCTCTTCCCTTCCTCTGCCCTTTGTCTGAGACGCCAACTGACCAACACCGGAAGTCAGCCAGAAGTCCACAGCACCTAGGCCAGCAGCCAGGGGCCGATGATCCCCACACTGCACTTACCCAACAAGGCGTCTGGAGGGTCCAACTCACCAGTCCATACCAAGTGCTCACGCATATGGCAGCACTACACACAGGAAGGATGGCTGTTCCACGTGCTGCTGTGTGGGACCTACACATCTGTTACACAGCATCTGGCAGGCGCGAGCCAATCACGCAGGCCACAGGAGAGGTTGCGGGTGGAAGCCAACAGTGGAGGCCAGGCCAGGCTGGCCTCTGGAAACAGCAGCCCCTATGAACTGAGTACCCGTGGGCCAGGGCTGAGTTGGTCCCCAGGGGCACACATCGGGGAGAATCATCCCTGTATCTCAGAGGAGGAGACTGATGCTCAAAGACACGACACTCCCTGCCTAAGACTACGAAGCTCTGAGCCGCCTAGGCTCACTGCTATGTTCTTTCCATCTGATGAGTTCTTTCTAGACAGTGGTGCCAATGAACAAGATTTACAAAGTGTAATGTGAAAAATCAGAATTAAGAATATCCTCTGATGCCTGGCAGTAGTGGCACACGCCTTTAATTCCAACACTTGGGAGGCAGAGGCAGGTGGATCTCTGAGTTTGAGGCCAGCCTGGTCTGTAGAGCAAGTTCCAGGACAGCCAGGACTACACAGAGAAAGTCTGTCTCGAAAAACAAACATACAAAAGATTTGGGGGATTGGGAAGATGGTCCAGCAGGTACAGTGCTTACTGCACACACACAAGGACCTGATTTTGGATCCCCAGCATCCATGTAAGAAGTCAAGCATGTGTCAGCACATACCTGTAACTCCAGCACTGGGGAGGCAGACAGAAGGACCCCGAGGGCTCACTGGCCTGCCAGTCTAGCTGAAACTCAAACTTCAGGTTCAGCATGAGACGCTGTGTCAAGAAACAATGTGGAGGATGACCCAATATCAGCCTCTGGCCTCCACAAGCACTTCCCAGGCCACCATACCCACACACATATGAACACACTTGCAGACACCATAAATACAAGCCAACAGATAAAAAATAAAAATAGGGCTAGTTTGATGGCTCAGTGATAAAGGCACTTGCTGGCAAGTGTGGTGATAATCTAATTCTACTGAATTATTATTTTGATTGTATGTTAATAAATAAAGTTGTCTGGGAGTCAGAGCTATTAGAGCCATAGCAAGAGTGTGGCGGTGGTGGCACACGCCTTTAATCCCATAGATATCTGTGTGTTCAGGGTCAGAGCTATTAGAGCAATAGCAAGAGTGTGGCGGTGGTGGCACACGCCTTTAATCCCATAAGATCTCTGTGTGTTCAGGGATACAGCCAGCATTGGAGACATATGCCTTTAAGACCTAGGGGGCTGTACATTCAGACAGTGACGAGGCAGTCATGTGTTTGGGTTTACAACCAATGAGAAGGCAGAACAACATACTTTAAAAAAACGAACCGACAGGAAGTAGGTCTCTTTTCGCGAAGCTGGGACAGCAGGAGGAAGGGTGAGATTTTAGCTCTGAGCTCTGACTTCTCGGCTCTTTCTTTTACATTGTTTCTGTGTTTCTTATTTAATAAGACGGTTGGTTACATCTACATCTGGCGCCCAACGTGACAAGAATCCATTAAAAACCGCTTGGCTTGACGGCAGGTCCGCTTTCCCGCAAGGGCGGCAGGCGGTGGCAGGCGGCGGAGGAAGCGGCAGGAATCGGCCGGCGTCTTAGTCCGAGCTGCCGGCGTCCTAGTCCGAGCTGCCGGCGTCCTAGTCCGAGCTGCCAGCTTCCTAGTCTGAGCTGCCGGCTTCCTAGTCCGGGTAGCAACTTCTAGCCAGGGCCTAGGTCTGTGAGCAGCTTGCCTAAAGTCGGTGCTACAAACAACTCAGACCTGCCCTGCCGAACAGGGCCCTGCCTGTAAAGCCAACGCACGTGGTCAGAGCTTAAGGAAGCCAGACCCAAGCCTTGACTCGGCACAAGAGGGAACACGTGGCTGCATTTAAGCTTTAGCCGGCTACGCTTTCTTGTGCGTTCTCTCTTTCCTCTCTCTCTCTCTCTCTCTCTCTCTCTCTCTCTCTCTCTCTCTCTCTCTCTGGATTTACACCTGGGACACTAGGTGGCTGCTTTGAAAATCCCCTCGGATTTCTACTGTTCTACGCAGATTTGGTAAGTCATAATATATCAGATATTTTAAAGGAAACTATCTAAAAGAGAATTTTTTTCCACATTAAAAAACAAATGGGTTTTATGTGTACATTGGAAGAAAATTGGTT
The DNA here is from genome assembly GCF_049852395.1 of Peromyscus maniculatus bairdii. Lineage (NCBI taxonomy): Eukaryota > Metazoa > Chordata > Mammalia > Rodentia > Cricetidae > Peromyscus > Peromyscus maniculatus. Next base: position 15,168,379 of record NC_134865.1, on the reverse strand, counting down.
TTTGTTCGAAATTTTAGGCAGTCTGGCAATGGAACAACTATATAATATTAGTATTGGTGGAATTATGCACCTTATCACTATAATAATCCACATTTTAATATTTAAAAAGATAGTCAATTTAAGTGCCAGGATAACAGCTTTAGAAGAACTTGTTAAACCTGTAAAAATTCAGACAGAAGAAATTAACAGTGAAGTTGTTTCAAGTCGGGATCATAAGGTTGCAGAAAGAAAGCCTGTTTTCACACAGTCACCCTTAATTTATCCTGTAACCGTACAGCAGATGCCTGATCAAATGGCTACACAAAATACTTGGGCTCCAATTGAAATGTTGGATTTAAAAAGGTTTAAGGAGGCAATAGTATCTTATGGCATGCATTCCCCATATGTAAAGCAAATGTTAAACACTTGGTCAACATATAATAGGATAGTACCACAGGACTGGCGGGACCTCGCACAAGGTGTTCTGGAACCCAGCCAGAGACTTCAATTTCTGACTTGGTTTAAGGAGGAGGCTAAAAACATAGAAAAACAATGGAGGGATAAAGGAGTACAAGTTTGCCAGGATCAGCTTATGGGCGAAGGCCAATAAGCTTCAGCACAAGCACAATATTTATATGATGTCCAAACCCTAATTTTATGTTGAACGGCAGCCTTGAATGCATGGGACAAAGTTGAGGAACCAGGAAAAAAATCTGAGTCATTTACAAAGGTGAAGCAAGGCCCAAAAGAGTCTTTTACAGATTTTTTACAAAGACTGGCTTCAGCAGTAAAGAGAACGGTCTCGGATTCAGAAGCTGGTAAGGCAATAATTGAATATTTGGCCTTTGAGAATGCGAATGCAGCATGCAAAAGAATAATCAGGCCATTAAGGGCAAGATCTGCACCTATGGAAGATTGGATTAGAGAAACAATTAATGTTGAAGCTGATGAGCATGATGATACATGGGTAGGAGAAGTAATTTCAAAAGGTTTGAGGAGTGTTAGATGTTTTGGATGTGGAAAGCAAGGACATTTGAAAAGGGACTGTAGACAGGTCATTTCCAGAAACAATGTTTCTTCAAGGAACAATGGCAACAGAATGCCCCTTCCTTCTGGAGTATGCAGAAGGTGTGGTAAGGGAAAACACTGGACCAACAAATGTAGATCAACAAATGACAGACAGGGTAATCCTTTGCCTCAGTCTTCGGGAAACTCCCAGAGGGGCCTCAGGCAGGCCCCCAGTGCAAATCCAGTTCAAACCTTTCCGGCAGCCATAGAGGAAATGCCTGCTCTGGAGAGCGATTAAATAACCAAATGCCTATTGGAATAAATCATGCTGGTCAGGATGATGAAACAGAGAGAATAGAAAATTCAGGAGAAAACATAAAGAAAATTTTTTGGCAAACTTCTATTAATGAACAAAGACCAAAATTAACAATAAAAATAAATGGTGTTTTGTTGTCTGGTCTGGTAGACACAGGTGCGGACGTTACCATAATTGCACCAGAATTTTGGCATCCAACTTGGCCTCTTCAGGAGGTAAACGTTCAACTGTTAGGAATTGGGACATTATCTCAGGTGAAACAGAGTGCAAGATGGCTCAAATGTATAGGTCCAGAAGGACAGAGAGGAAAATTAAAACCATATGTGGCTAACATAACTATGAACCTGTGGGGTCGAGACTTGTTGCAACAATGGAATACTCAGATTAACATCCCTCCAATCTCAGAAACAAATCATAAACTAGCACATGTTACTGAGAGAAATATTAGAAGATATTGTTCTAATGAGTGGTCACCAGCCATCCATATTATACAAGAACAGGGCACAATAACTGATGATCTTCCAAAGACACCAACAGCTCTACCTTTAAAATGGTTAACAGACAAGCCTGTATGGGTCCAGCAATGGCCTTTAACAACAGAGAAACTCCAGGCTTTAGAAGAGCTGGTAGAAGAACAGTTAAATGCTCAGCATATTGAAGAATCAACCAGCCCTTGGAATTCTCCTGCATTTGTTATTAAAAAGAAATCTGGTAAATGGAGAATGGTAACAGACCTTAGGGCAATTAACAAAGTAATTCAGCCAATGGGTTCTCTACAATCTGGGATGCCTTTGCCTACTCTGTTACCAAAAGGATGGCCTCTCATAGTTATTGATTTAAAAGACTGTTTCTTTTCAATACCCTTACAAGAAAAAGACAGAGAAAGATTTGCTTTTACAGTACCTACTTATAATAATTCTCAACCGGTTAAAAGATTTCAATGGAGGGTCCTCCCACAGGGAATGTTGAATAGCCCAACTCTGTGCCAATATTTTGTACAACAGCCATTGGAAGTGATACGTAAAAAATTTCCTAAATCTATAATTTATCATTATATGGACGATATTTTACTAGCTGACTCAAATGCAGATACTTTAGAAATAATGTTTGAAGAAGTAAAGAAAATTTTGCCTCGCTGGGGATTACAAATTGCTCCTGAAAAGATACAAAGAGGAGATTCTATTAATTATTTAGGATATAAAATAGAGCTACAAAAAATTAGACCCCAAAAGGTGCAAATTCGGAGAGATAGACTACAGACTCTTAATGACTTTCAAAGATTATTTGGAGATATTTCTCATCTACGAACTATTGTTGGGGTAAAAAATGATGAACTGACTAATTTGTTCAAAACCTTAGAAGGTGACAAGGACTTAAATAGTCCAAGAGAATTATCACCTGAAGCTGAGAAAGAATTAGCCTTGGTAGAAAAGAAAGTGCATGAAGGACACGTGAATCGTATTGATCCAAAGCTGGATTGCATTTTGGTTATCTTACCTTCTAGGCGTTCTCCTACTGGAATATTAATGCAGAGGGAAGATATTATATTGGAATGGATATTTTTACCAAATAAACCAAATAAAAAATTAAAAACTTATGTGGAAAAAATCTCTGACTTGATTTACAAAGGAAAAATGAGACTTCGTCAATTAGCAGGCATAGACCCAGCAGAAATTGTCGTACCATTAACTAAGGAGGACATTGAAAAATTATGGACAGAAAGTGAACCTTGGCAAAGAGCTTGCAGTAATTTTTTGGGAGAAATTAACAGCAAATATCCCAAAAGCAATAGAATTGATCTTATAAAGAGAGCTGATTGGATCTTGCCTCGAATTGTACGGCAAAAACCCATATCTGGAGTTCGTACATTTTATACAGATGCCAACAAAGAAGGAAAGGCAGGTTACAAATCAGAAAATTTAAGTAAAGTGGTTCAAAGTCCGTATAATTCAGTTCAAAAATCAGAATTGTATGTTATTCTGTTGGTATTAATGGATTTTTCAGAACCTCTCAACATAGTAACTGACTCTCAGTATGCTGAAAGAGTGGTGTTACATATTGAGACTGCAGAATTTATCCCTGATGCTTCAGAATTAACTTCACTATTTATTCAATTACAAGATACAATCAGGAAAAGGAATCATCCTTTATATATAACTCACATTCGATCCCATACTGGTCTGCCAGGCCCTCTAGCACAAGGCAATGATGAGATTGATAAATTATTGATAGGAAATGTGCTGGAGGCCTCAGAATTTCATAAAAAACATCACGTCAATAGTAAAGGTTTAAAAAAGGATTTTTCCATAACCTGGCAACAAGCCAAGAAATAGTAAAGAAATGTCCTACTTGTTCCTTCTACAATCAGACGCCATTACCAGCAGGATGTAACCCAAAGGGTACTCAGAGAAATGAAATCTGGCAGATGGACGTGTTTCACTTTGCAGAATTTGGAAAATTGAAATATGTACACCACACTATCGATACTTATTCAGGATTTCAATGGGCAACTGCTTTGAGTTCTGAAAAAGCTGATTCTGTAATCACTCATTTGCTAGAAGTTATGGCCATCATGGGTATACCTGCACAAATCAAAACTGACAATGCTCCATCATATGTCTCTGTTAAAATGAAACAGTTCTTTGCTTATTACAATATAAAGCATATTACAGGCATACCACATAATCCTACAGGTCAAGCAGTTATAGAAAGATCAAACAGAACTCTAAAGGATATGCTAAATAAACAGAAATGGGTAACAAAAACCCCCAGAAATAGACTGCATAATGCTCTTCTAACTTTGAATTTTCTGAATGCCAATGAGAAAGGAACAATAGCTGCAGAGAGACATTGGATAATAGAAAAAACTACAGAATTAAATCAGCCTATATACTTTAAGGATGTGCTGACCTCAGAATGGAAACCAGGGTATGTATTACATTGGGGACGTGGTTTTGCTTTTGTTTCTACAGGAGAAGATAAGCTGTGGGTACCATCAAAATTGATAAAGGTTCGATTTGAACAAGAGAGACCTCTTAATTAGAGGAGGTGATAGTTCATCAACCAGCATGAACATCCAATTTAAACTAACTTGTATCAATAAAACATGCCTTTTCATTTCATCAGATAATAACTTGCCAAAAAGGAACATCCCCAAAATTAGTCTTGGGGAAAGGTTTTTGTTTTTGTCTTTTAGGAGAATGAAGGTTAAGGAATCTGAAGAACACTGGACAAATGAGACAACTGAAGAAAAGGGACAAATCATCTATCCCAAGAAACAGAGTGAAACGGTGTATGGGTATATATTATCTAAAAAAAATTTTATGTCTTCCTAAATGTTTGTTTCTGCTTTTCTCTAAAGATTTAACACTCTTGGTTTTCTAATAGTCCCAGTTCAATTAAAATTTAAAGCTGACTTTGGAGTTGGAGAATGGCTCTCTCCTTCTTTAAAATCAAGCATGTTGTTAAAAGGAAAATGCAAACTCCCTGTATCATGCCAGAATAAGAGCCATCTTCTGCTATGGTACAGGACAAAAGCAAAATTAATTAAGGGACTATTCTATTACTAATCTCAACTCTTTGATTCTATTCTGATTCTTTAAACTTTTCTCAAAGTATAAATTTTATATCAAAATTTACAAGATTAATATATATATATATATATACATTTTAAACTTTGTTAAGATATGAATGGTCACATAGAGTACTAACTAATTCTAGAAAAAAGGCTAGCTGCATATATATGTTTTTGTGTTCGAGTCTCTTATCAGTTTTCTGCAGGAAATCATGGCCAGGCCTAACATCAACTGAAGTCTCCAGAAAGAAGATGGGGCCCCACAACAACAACAATTCCACTTGGACAATAATAATATCATTAAGCTGACAAACATCATCCATAGATCAGCTTTGAACTACAAGGTGCTCAGAGCAAATTTGAGATGACTAGCTGAGATGATCCAGTCTCAAAGACTACTTGAATAAGGACTTGAGATAAACCCTAAACTTTGGCATTATACACAGACTGGATAATGAAGGATATAGTTACCTCTCCTAGAATTTGACAATTAACCTAAAATTTTTCTTTCAGGATAAAGAAAACTTCACCCATACCCAGCAGGAAGCAATTTTAAGAATACGACGCCCACATTCCCAAAGAGGTGGTGTGGGGCGGGTGGTTTTTTTGGTCTTTTTAATGGGTTTTGGGTCTGGGATAATTTTCAGTATTTAGGGGGGTTGGTTACAAGTTATTGTCAAGGGTTAGGAAAAAGGCTAAGCAAAGGAGATTAGATTTAAGGTTCTTGTTTAAAAAAAAAAAAGAAAGGAAAGAAAGAAAGAAAGAAAGAAAGAAAGAAAGAAAGAAAGAAAGAAAGAAAGAAAAAAAAGAAAGAAAAGAGAAAGCCAATTACTAGTTTTAAATACTTTACATTGGATTGAATTGTTTTATATTGTACACAAATTTGAAACTGATATTGTTAGAAAATGCTATATGTATATTTCTAATTGTATTTATTCCATCCATTTAACAATGTAATGCAAATTTCTGATCCTTGAATGTTATTATTATCAACTATTAGGATATAAAGAAATGAAAGCTAGTAGTTAGACATTATCATAGAACTTGTAGTCATATTGGATATGTTTTAAAAATTGAGCAGAGATGTTTTAGACAGGTCATCTTCAAACCCTTCAGAGATCTACAGAATATGGCATTTAAAATGTTTTAATAACTTAGAAAATTTTTCTTTTTTGAGACATGTCGGCTCCTGGCAGTACCAATCTACTTTAGAGAAAATATGGGCATTGAAGAAACTGCATATGGAGTCAACTTTCATTCTGGCAAAAGTTAGCCACTGGACAACAAAGTATCCTCGAATCAACAGGACAAAATGGTCAGACAGATCACGAAACAAGGGACTACTGATTCTTGCCAAAACAAGTGTGGTTATGGCTTTATCAAAAGGCATCTTCTGAGGCCAGGACAATATGGCCCCATCCCTGAAGTGGCCTTCGCATCCGGAAAAGGTACGGTGCCCTTTTCTTCGAAGGCAGCTTAACAGGCAGAGGGCCGATGGATTCTGTTGTACAATGGAACAGCAGCTGAAAGCTCATGCCTCTCAAAAGTAGACTGGCATTTAATAGAGGGATGTGGAGAAGAAGGGGATGCTGAGATGAAGCCATATATACACAGCCAAGAAGAATGGACAGCTGAATTAAAAAAACTGTCAACAATTCCAGAATTTAAAATCCTGAATCATGACAGGACACTAGTGGAATTCAGGTGTTTCTGGTACGTGGACTGCTCTCACCCAATGTGAGGTTGAACTGTTGACCTTGTGTACATCCTACTTCACAAATGAGTCTGTCAGATACACTAGGCCTATAGGCTGAAGATGATGCCCCAACACTGCGGAGAAACCTCAGGTGACTGCCCAGGCAGCTGGCTGTTTCTGTCAACTCACAAAATTTTTTGGAAGTTGCTTGCATGCACTTCCTGTTTTTATTTTTGTTAGCTAATATTATTCCCTTCTTGGGTCTCTGAGGGAGTTGAAGATTAGTTAGTTATGGTTGAAGATTAGTTAGTTATAGTTGAAAATTAATTAGGATAGAAAGTACATTAGATACATCTTGGGATTACCAAAATAGGATAGATAATGGAATTATTTTCTCTGATTTGTCAAATACCTGTTTAGGTATTTATTACTTGTATATATTGTATATAGTTATTGTACTTTTGTATATAGTTTTTCTTTTGTTAGTTATAACCTTTTGCTTTCTTTTTCTTTTTATTAAAATAGAAAAGGGGAAATGTGGTGATAATCTAATTGTACTGAATTATTATTTTGATTGTATGTTAATAAATAAAGTTGTCTGGGAGTCAGAGCTATTAGAGCCATAGCAAGAGTGTGGCGGTGGTGGCACACGCCTTTAATCCCATAGATATCTGTGTGTTCAGGGTCAGAGCTATTAGACCATAGCAAGAGTGTGGCGGTGGTGGCACACGCCTTTAATCCCATAAGATCTCTGTGTGTTCAGGGATACAGCCAGCATTGGAGACATATGCCTTTAAGACCTAGGGGGCTGTACATTCAGACAGTGACGAGGCAGTCATGTGTTTGGGTTTACAACCAATGAGAAGGCAGAACAACATACTTTAAAAAAACGAACCGACAGGAAGTAGGTCTCTTTTCGCGAAGCTGGGACAGCAGGAGGAAGGGTGAGATTTTAGCTCTGAGCTCTGACTTCTCGGCTCTTTCTTTTACATTGTTTCTGTGTTTCTTATTTAATAAGACGGTTGGTTACATCTACAGGCAAGCCTTAGAGAGAGAGAGAGAGAGAGAGAGAGAGAGAGAGAGAGAGAGAGAGAACAGATGGAAGGAAGGAAAGAAAGAGAGAGAGGAGGGAGGAAGGAAGGAGAGAGAGAGAGAGAGAGAGAGAGAGAGAGAGAGGGAGGGAGGGAGGGAGGAAGGAAGGAAGGAAGGAAGGAAGGAAGGAAGGAAGGAAGGAAGGAAGGAAGGAAGGAAGGAAGGAAGGAAGAAAGGGAAAATCCAGGCATAGCAGCACATGTCTCTGCCCCCAGAACTGGGCGGCATGGGGGAGGTGGTACTCAGGAGGCAAGAGCAGGCAGATCTTCATAAGCTCAAGGCCAGCCTGGTCCACAGAGCGAGTGCCAGGCCAGCCACCCAGGACTACATGCTGAGATAATGATACAAAGTTGTAGCTGGAAGTTTTCCTATGTTCTGCCCTGTCCCACAGCCACTTGGTCCCAAGTAAACACACAGAGTCTTATATTAATTACAAACTGTATGGTCTATGGCTCAGGTTTCTCACCAGTTAGCTCTTACAACTTAACTTAGCCCATTCCTATTAATCTATGTTTTGCCATGTGGCTTCGTGGCTTTAGCTGTTCTCTCACATCTTGCTTCTCCTGGCAGAAGCTCACAGTATCTCCTGACTCCACTCTTCTTCATCTCCATCTCCAGTTTGAATGTCCTGCCTAACCTTAATCTGCCTTGCATTGGCCAAACAGCTTTATTATCAACTAATGAGGGCAACACATATTCACAGCATACAGAAAGACATCCCACAGCACTGCCCCCTTTCTGTCTAATCAAAAAGGAAGTTTTTAACTTTATGTCGTAAAATTATGTACAATAAAACAGTTATCAAGTAAGAATTATAGTTACAATATCTAATCTATTTGTATTTGGTAAAATTAAAGAAAATATTCTATCATCTATCCTATCTTTGAGAGTCTAAAGTTTTATCATAACTTTTATCATAACTAAGGGAAACTATAATATCTAGTCTTCAACTCCATCAAAGAACCCAGAAGGACATAATATTACCTCAGTAAACAGGAAGTGCATTGTAAGCAACTTCCAAAATTCTAGAAATGACAGAGACAGCTGGCTGCCTGGACAGTCATCCAAAGTTCCTCTGCAATGTTGGGATATTCATCTTTAGCCTGCAGGTCTAGAGTCTCTGGCAGACTTTTAGTAAAGCAGAAAATGTGAGGAATTGTCTTGCCTATTGGCAAAGTTCATCAGTCACTTTCTTCCATGTCCTGCAGAATGTCTGGCAGTATCTTCTGTGAAGCAGGAACCTGAAGGATCATCTTGCCTGGTTTGGCAAAGTTTAGTGGTCACTTTCCCATGGGTCCTGCATGTCCAGTCTATACAACATCCTGTCAAGCGATCCAGGCAAGAGTAGTTTCTTGCCCAAAAGCCAGTTTTTTCCATGAAGAAGATAAACTCCATATAGTGTGTCTTCAATGCCCATCTTCCTATTTGAAGTAAATTGGTACTACCAGGAACAGACATGTCTCATTGTCCAGAAAAGTCTAAGTTTTTAAAACATTTTAAATGCTATATTCTGTAGGTCTTTGAAGTATTTGAAGATTACCTACCTAATTGAAATATATCCAAGTATACCCAGAAAATTTAACTAACATGACTATAAGTTTGATTATCATAGATGACTAATTATTTATCTGTATTTCTTGTTATATATTATAATTTTAAATGAGTTGCATAAACATAAATACCTTAAATAAGAGTAGAAATATATATATATATACAGTATAACAAAATTAACTTCAAATTTGTATCAATAAACTAAAATCCATACTAATATAAAATATGTAAGATTAATAGTTGTTTTTTGGATTAAAGTAGATTCAATAATCTATCCTTTTGTCCTATCATTTCTATATCATATCCCCTTTTCTTCTTTTAGAAAGAGATTGACTATGACCAATAACAATTTGAAACCAACTGCTGTGGGATGTTCTGTATGTCCTGTGGGAGCCTGTTCTTGGGTTCCTCGTGGCTTTACCCAGCAGGTCTGCATAGAGGATGATTAGGACCACGGGCCTGAGTGCAGGTGTCTGAGATGATCTGCACTTGGCTGTGCTGGGGGATGGTCTGTATGTCAAGTTGCTATGATTGGTCAATAAATAAAACCTGATTGGCCATGGCTAGGCAGGAAGTATAGGCGGGACTAACAGAGAGGAGAAAAGAAAGAACAGGAAGGCAGAAGGAGTCACTGCCAGCTGCCCGCCAGGACAAGCAGTATGTGAAAATGTCAGTAAGCCACGAGCCACATAGCAAGGTATAGATTTGTGGAAATGGATTAATTTAAGATATAAGAACAGTTAGCAGGCCGGGCGGTGGTGGCGCACGCCTTTAATCCCAGCACTCGGGAGGCAGAGCCAGGTGGATCTCTGTGAGTTCGAGGCCAGCCTGGGCTACCAAGTGAGTTCCAGGAAAGGCGCAAAGCTACACAGAGAAACCCTGTCTCGAAAAAAAAAAAAAAAAAACCAAAAAAAAAAAAAAAAAAAAGAACAGTTAGCAAGAAGCCTGCCACGGCCATACAGTTTGTAAGCAAAATAAGTCTCTGTGTTTACTTGGTTGGGTCTGAGCGGCTGTGGGACTGGCGGGTGACAAAGATTTGTCCTGACTGTGGGCAAGGAAGGAAAACTCTAGCTACAACCAACCCTGTAAACAAAGATAAATATCCATAATCCTTATTTTGAGTATGTGGGCATAGGTTTTCTAGGCTATTTTCTGCTGATTGGGTGTGCTGGTAATCTTTGGGGGACCCTGAGAAAATTTAAGATTATGGTCAAGTTCTGACTGGAGTAGTGTGTGAGCTGGATCATCTCAGCCAGCAGCTTTGACCCTGTTCTGGATGCAGAACTCAGAGGAAACTGCAACAGAGGCATTTTGAGATGCTGGATCATCTGGGCCATTTGTTTTCATTGGTGTCTGGTCCCCTCGTCCTGAAAATACATTTACTTTTAAAGGTAACATACATATCTGCATTAATACAAGTACAGACTGTGCATTGTATATAAGTCAGCCAAAGATAATTTCTTGTTTTGTATTTGAGCAGGTAAAATATACATCATGTGTCTTGCAGTTCTTTCAGGTTTATGTTTTTATGTTTGTAGTCAGGATTTCAAGGGGTCTTCCTGCAGGGCGTTTACTCACCAACCTCACAGCTCTCCAGAGTTTTCTTGAGTGCGAGCAGCAGGAAATATTAAATAGAAGGATTTAGATTGTGGAGATAAACAGATAGAAAATAAAGGATAGCCTCGAGAGGGCCTGGAACCTATTCCAACGGGCCCTGACTGTCTCCACCCCAGAGACGCCAAGGGGGTGGAGCAAAAGACCTCCCCCCAGCACAGCCAAGTGCAGACCATCTCAGATACCTGCACTCAGGCCCATGGTTCTAATCATCCTCTCTATGCAGATCTGCTAAGTAAAGCCATGAGGAACCTGAAAACGGTCTCCCACATCTTCCTCAATCAAATCTGATCATCTTTAATTTTAAATGAATCCATAGCCTCTCATTTCCCATGGAAACAAAAAGATAGCCCTCTTCCAAAGTAACATACCTTTTGGCTTAAATTTTGGAATCAAGATGTTTTTAAAATATGTATGTTGGTTTTATAATCAAATGTCTTATAGCAGTCAAAAATTTTAAAGACAACATAATAATATATATAATCCAGAATCTCTATGCATTTTTCATCCTCATGTGGCTCCTTTTCTTTATATTACTTTACTTCCCTTTCTAAGGATTTTATTTTATTATTTTTAAACTATATATTTCTTTTTCATGATTGTCTGTACCTTCTCTTTATTCTCCCAAGCCTATGTATATTTTTAAACACACTGTAACCCATTTAGAGTTTTTTCCATCAGAATCTGTTTTGTTGGTGTCTCTAATCATTTTCTGACCATTGCTTTAAACTGCAGCGTGGCTAGGAACAATGCAGCATCCTTGGCTGCTGGCCCTGCCCCACTCAGCTTTTCAACATGGTGCAGGTACCAAGGAGTCACGCTAACCTCCCCAATTCTGGGAAGCAGTATCAAGTAGTGTGCTTGTGTTTTTAAGCCTGTGGCTGTGCTCCCAAGCTAGCAGGCAGTGGCTGGGAGAAGCTTGTCTGTGCCATAGCCTGTGGGAGAGACTTTGGAAATCCACCATGCTGCTTAGTGCATGGCGACTGGTGGCCAGCGGCCAGCTCCATCTCACAGACAGCAGTCGGGAGATGTGTCTCTGCGCTGCTGTTGCCTTGACACCGTGAGACTAGGAAGTCCAGTGTGGCTCTGTTTTTGTGCATTCAGAATCTTTAAGCTTCCTTAGGTCTATGTGGATCAATGCCCCTCCACCTTTGGTACCAATTGTAGCTGGAAGTTTTCCTATGACCTGTCCGGTCCTACGGCTTCTCAGTCCCAAGTAAACACATGGAGTCTTATATTAATTACAAACTGTATGGCCTATGGCTCAGGCTTCTCACTAGCTAGCTCTTACAACTTAACTCAGTCCATTTCTATTGATCTATGCACCGCCACATGGCTTCATGGCGTTTCCTGTTCTCTCACATCTTACTTTTCCTGGCAGCCGCTCGCGATGTCTCCTGACTCCACCCTTCTTCATCTTCATCTCCAGTCTGAATGTCCTACCTAGCTTTATTCTGCCTTGCCATTGGCCAAACAGCTTTAATATCAACCAATGAGGGCAACACATATTTACAGCGTACAGAAAGATATCCTACAGCACCAAGTCTAAAAATAAAAGGAAGAAAGTCATTAATGAAGAGACACCTGGCATGTTCACACACGTGTGAACATCTGAGGGTACACGTGCACACATGCACATAGTCACAAACTGTCAGTGTTGTTTACTACTATTTGTTAAGAAATCCAAGTTTCACTTTGTAGCTGGCCATCAGCCATCACAGATTCTTTTAATCCAGTCTTGGTGTGGCTGGGCAAGGGTCATGGGGACCAGAGGATATCAGTGTCTTGTTTTATCACTCTCTGACTTATTCCCTTGCGACAGGGGCTCTTACTCAGGCTACCTGGATCTAGGCTGGTTGGCAACAAACCCCAGTGTTCCTCCCGTCTCCAGCTCCCGTGGCGTTGGGTTGCAGTTTCTTGCAAGTGCTGGGGACCAGCTGCTCTGTGCACCTGCCTCTATTCCTTCCCTGCTCTGATGGGCTAGAACCTTTCCCTTCCTGTGATGTGTTTGCCAGGCGAGTTACTGCAGCAATGAGGAAGCGCCACTTCCCAAATCACTAGGGAGAGGTAGGGCCACCACTACCGTGAATCCAACCAGGAAGTTCTTAGAGCTTTAGAACTGGTTTACAGGCAGAACATGGAAGAGTTTGGAACTTTGGGCTAGAAAAGCCCTACGCTGTGATAAACATGAGTCATTCCAGTGCAATTTCGAAGAGATGTTGAGAGAAATGTAGACAGTGGAGGCCCAACTCGTGGGTTTTCAAACAGGACTCTATTGGGGACTGAACTAGAGGCTACTTATGTTATATTTTGGTAAAGAATCTGGCTACATTCTTCTCTTGTCCTGAGAACTTGAGTGAAACTGAATTCAAAAGGTGTGACTCCTTTGTTTGGCAGAGGTGATTTAAAGACAGTATCGCATTCAGGCCGTGGCATGGTCACCACTATGTGATGATATATCTGACTCCAGGTTTTTATTATTAAGACCAATTAGAATTCATGCTACACTATTCTTATTCAGATTTACAGCAAGAGAGAGCAGAAGGATAGGAAACGTGAAGTGTGGTAGGAAAAGGAATGATTTTAAAGTTACAGAGAAAGCAGCTGTGCTTGTTACAGTGATTAACACCATCAGAAACCTCGTGGGCCTGGGAAAACGGCTCAGGGGTTACAAGTACTGGCTGCTCTTCTAGAGGACCCAAGTTCATGTCTCACCACCCACATCAACTGACTCACAACTGTCTGTCCAGCTCCCGTGAACCTGAGGCCTCTTTTGGCCTCCATGAACACCAACACACATGTATACAAGTATATACACAATTAAAAATAAAATGAGAGATAGATAGATAGATAGATAGATAGATAGATAGATAGATAGATAGATAGAGAGTTCTTGCTTTGCTGTTCTGCACTGGAATAACAGGAAAGATGCCCTGAAGACAACACCCCACACATCAAAGTGTCCATCTTGTGAAAATGCAAAGTATTTTAAAGGAGAGAACCTTAACTTATAACCTTAACTTAGCAGCTGAAGGGTACCTGCTAACACACACACACACACACACACACACACACACACACACACACACACACTCCCTGGGCACACAGAGACCACTGCAGCTGTGGTCCAAGGAGGTCCATCTACATCTTGAGCTGCCAGTGGGACTTGGCAATGCCATCCATGTGGTACTGATTTTCTAAGAATGAAAAAATGCAAGATTGGAGCGGTCATGGAGTCTGACATCAAGGTCCCCGAGAGCTGGTGAGGTCGGGCATATGTGTCAGGGTCAGGGTCCCTGCAGGGAAGCACTGAGTGGCCATCACATGAAGCTGTAAGGTATTGTCCCAATTTCGATGGACACCCCAGGACGTGAGAGATGGAGTGTTTTCCCAAGAGAACTGCAGACACAGAGTAGAAATAGTCCAAGGAAGAGACTGCAGGTGCTTCAGGAGGCAGAGCTGGAGCCCAGAAGATTCCACTGTGAGGCCCAGGAGCCACGCATGGAGCTGCATTATTTGTGTTTTCCCTGTGGTCTTTCAGACTTCACTCTGATTTCTCTGCTCTGCCTCTTTTCTGCTTTTTGGAGCAAGAATGTTTGCTCTGTATCATTGTGTGTTAGAAGTATATAACTTGTCAGATATTTTGTTATAGCAGTGAGAAAAATAAGTACAAAATTTAGCATTTTAGGTCAGTTTGTTGGTTTGTGAGCAGAGTCTCCTGTATCACAATGCCATGTAGTCAAGGGTGATCTTGGCTCTTAACTGTCCTGTCTCCACATTCCAAGTGCTGGGAGTTCTCCACCCCAGCTCCATTTTGATTTAAATTATTATTTTAAAGTATATAGTTCAATGGCATTTAGTACATTCCCATTCTTGGGCGAATATCATCACCATCCATCTCAAGAACTTTCTCACCTTTATCAATTGAGACAGAGAAACCCTATTTCATTTTTTAAAAAAATAATACAAGGGCTAGAGAGATGGCTCAGAGGTTAAGAGCACTGACTGCTCTTCCAGAGGACCCGAGTTCAATTCCCAGCACCCACATGGTGGCTCACAACCATCTGAAATGAGATCTGGTGCCCTCTTATGTGTTCACAATAAATAAATAAATAAATAAATAAATAAATAAATAAATAAATAAATAAATCTTTAAAAAAAAGAATACAGACCCTTATTTTAAAAATATATCTTGGATATTGTATTAGTTACTTTTATTATCACCCTGAAAAAAGCAACTTTAGGGAAGAAGGCTTGTTTGCTTACAGTTTAAAGGGATACAGTCCAGCAGGGAAAGCCTGGCGGCAGGAGAAGGAGGCAGCTGGCCAGACTGTGTCCAGTCAGGGAACGGAGAGATGAAAGCCGCCACCCAGCTCACTTTCCCCTTTTTATTCAAGCCAGGACCCCAGTCTGTGGGTCAGTAGCCCCACATTCAGGGTAGCATTCCTTCCTCAGTTAAACCTTTCTGGAAACACACTTAGGGACTGGGTCAATATCTTAGTTAGGGTTTCTATTGCTACAAAGAGACACCATGACCACAGCAACTCTTATAAAAGAAAGCATTTAACTGGGGCTGGCTTACAGGTCAGAGGCTTACTCCATTATCGTCATGGAAGGGAGGCAGTTGAGGGTTCTACACCCAGATCTGCAGGCAGCACGAAGAGAGAGAGTCTCTAGGCCTGCCTTTAGGCTTTGGTAAACACAAAGCCCACCCCCAGGTGACACACTTCCTCCGACAAGGCCACACCTTCTAATCTTTTCAAATAGTGCCATTCCCTGGTGACCAGGCATTCAAATCTATGACCTGTGGGGGCCGTTCTCGTTCAAACCACCACACTGATCAAGCTGACATTGAAGATGAACTTTCACAGACACCATTTTGCCCTGATATATAATGTAATTGCTCACGTTCTATTCAGTGTTGAATATATACTTCCTGTGCATTTGTTTTGGTCCTTACCAGTGAGGACATTTGCAACCCTCTCTTGTCACAGAGCCTTGCAATGCCTCTGGTTGGCTCTAACCATCTGTTTCCTTTCCTAGAAGATCTCCTGTTCTTCCCCAAGGCTACACTCACCCCTCTCCTCACTCCGGGGCCTCTGTGTCCTCAGGCTTTGCTGGCTCCTGAGATTCCAGCCTTACTGTCTTTCCCCAGATGAATCCCTGCTCCATCACTTCTGGTATTGTGGAAGCCCAGCACATGTCTCCTTGGGGCCGTTTCTCCTGTGCTGGTGGGTTTTGTTCCAGATGTGATAAATGACACTAACAAGTTGATGTCCCCTGTGTTCACGGCCCTGGTTGATACATATCATGCACAGACAACAGGCGCCATCTTTGTCCACAGACATGAGGGGGGCTGCTGGGAAGCAGAAGGCTGAAGCGGAGAGACACTGCCAGCCAGCCACCTCCATGACCAGCAGCATGTGAAGACGCCGGTAAGCCACCAGCCATGTGGCAAGGTATAGATTTATGGAAATGGATTAATTGAAGCTATAAGAACAGTTAGCAAGAAGCCTGCCACGGCCATACAGTTTGTAAGCAATATCAGTCTCTGTGTTTACTTGGTTGGGTCTGAGCGGCTGTGGGACTGGCGGGTGACAAAGATTTGTCCTGACTGTGGGCAAGGCAGGAAAACTCTAACTACAGGGGGCTGGACCCAAGTTTCCAAACTTTATTCATTCATGTATTTATTCACAGCCGAATGTGCTGGAAGGCAAGGCTGCCCAGAGCTTATTTGTCTTTCCATTCACACCCTAGGCTGTTTTCCTCTCTGAGATTGCCTTACCTTCTGGTTAAAAAAAATAGTTATGAAAAAAAAGGGGGAGGAAATGGTAGAGAAAGCCCTCCCTCCCCAAACAAACATAGCAAGATTTGTGTTTGCCCAGCATGGTGGTGCATGTCAGTAATCCTAGCCGAAGGAGGATGGGCAAGAAGATCGAGAGTGTGAGGACAGCCTGGACTACAGGACAAATCCCTGTCTCATACATACAAAAAAAGAACTTTATGCTAGGTAGAGTAGGATAATAGTAATATGATGATGATAGAATGGAAATGTAATAGCAACGATAATTACTTTATTCTCTTGACACCCATGGAGTCCTCACTGGGGTTCCCCCACCACGACCATTCTACAGCCAAGGAAAGAGGCTCAGAGAATTTAAAGTCACGGGGACCCGCCAGTCGACACCACCAGCGAGTGGCTCCAGGTGGGTCTCTAAGCACCGTGGTTCACACTCGGGGTGGTCAGAGGCCCCAAGGCAAGCTTCCTGGTGAGGCTCACTGCAGATGACACCGAGAAGAGAGACTGAGTCAACATGCCAGAACCAGAAGTAGCAAGACTTGGGAGAAACATCCCAGGTGCTGGGAGGGACAGGGTTGGCCGAACCCACAGCTGGGGATGGCTCAGAGGCAGGTGTCCTGAGAGCTGGCCCTTCTAAGAAAGGAATGGGATGGGGACAAAGAGCAGAACATGAGGAGGACCTTTTCTGTGTTCAGGTGTGGCTCGGTCACACTGCCAGAAAATAGTGGGGTCCCTACAGGCTGAGAGGTCGGTGGGGCTTTGGGTCCTCGCCTGGCGGAGTTAGGGTTGGAAGCAGGATGTGTGGTCCTGATGGGCTCTCCACACAGGGAAGACTCAATTAGGCTGTGGACACGTGGAGAATGGCGGAGGTGAGTCCTTTGCACTGTCTGGCCTCTTGACCTGAAGAAATCTCAGCAAAGCAGAGATGGAGGGAGGGGCCCTAAACCCTTGGGTTGAAGGAGGCCTCATCCACAGGATAACGCTTTGGAGAACCCCACCCCAGTCCCTTGAGGGTCAGCAGAAGGAAGTCTTTAATGGGAGCAAATGTCTAAGAGACCACCTAGGGGACAACTAGTTGCCCCTTTGCTCACTCCCACCCTTCTTGGAAAGTACTAAGGACAAGAATAGCTTGGTTACTAAATTGATAAGCTCTTCAGAACCAACCAACCTCACCAAGTATCCAGGCCTTTGGGTAAATGAGGCCAGAGGCCAAAAAAGGCCGGCAAAATGGGCCAGCCCTCGCCCACAAAGGGCCTCCCAAGATGAGAGCGGCCTGCAAATGCACAGACCACAGCAGAAGCCCTGGTGAGGTCAGAGGAGGACCGGGGTTGTGGACCAGCAGGCGGCAGGAGGAAGGAGAGCAGGAGCCCTCAGGAGGTGCTCCGAGGAACAGGCTGAGTCCAGCCTCCCACTCAGCTAAATTCTTCTCCACCAAGGGCCAGGGGATCCCAGGGAAGAGATGTGAGAGAAAACAGTGGAAGTCACACGGAGGAGTATTCCCGTTTTCTGGATGTCTGAACTCCGACTCCCTAAAGAATTGTGAAGAGACAGGATTTGCTTGGGAAGCTGCCTAAAGAGAACCAGTAAGACTTCAGTCTCTGGTAGAACTTGGGGCTGCCCTGAGATGTTCATAGATCCTGGTGAGTTCCTGAAAAGGGGGACCCTAGCCCAAATTCTACCCCACGTCTAGGAGAGCTGGCACAGTTCTGTTTAAGGAACGGCTATGGAGCATGTCCAGGTATATGAACC